>NW_017306777.1:356903-392627 GCF_000935625.1 Nanorana parkeri | reverse complement strand
AGCCCCCCTGAGACCACAGCTTTCCTGCTATGCTAATAGCGGAACATGTCAAAAGCTGGATACAGTGTTTGCACTGTATCCAGCGACTGACAGGTCACGCAAAAAGTATTAAACAGGAAGGGGTGGGGTAAATTTAGTGGGGGTGGGGGGCGCCCGTGTTTTGCCTTGCCTAGGGCAGCCCCAAACCAGAATACACCATTGCGTTCAGGGACCACCAATTGAAATAGATCCGACTGACCCAGATCACCTTGGTATGCGATCCGGGCCAGTCACAATTAGGCAGCGGCAGCCAATAAACAGGTAGGTTAGACGGCTGCTTCCTCCTCACTAGGACCCAGTGAGGCCCCCGCAAGCGGCCGTCTAATCTGCCTGTTTAGAGGTCACCGCCGCTGCCTGATTGTGACCGGCCCGACTACAGAGGCGATCCGGGACGTTCAGGTCCCCCGTGAGAGCCGTACAAGGCCGTTAGGCAGTGATGTTGAACGTTTCTTAAACCTGAGCGCCCAAACTGCAATACCAAACTTATTTTCAGCGCTGGCACTTTGAGATAAATAAATTGATTTTGGGGTCGCAGTTTGGGCACTCGGGTTCAAAAAGATTTGACATCACTGCCCTAGACAGAAAGCCTTACATTATTACTGGTTCAGTGATTCAAGCACCTCAGAGAACCCCGCCTGCTCCACAGTGAAGAGGTCGTCATTATCTGTCTATCACACAAGCATCCTGGCCATAACTCTACTAGAGCTCTCAAACAGAGTGATGCCTGCAAAGAGTGATAGTCCTGACAGGTTTTCCCTAAGCTTTGTATAATGTGATTCCTGGTGGTGCTTGGGAGAGTTTCATTCAACTGCATTCCACATTCCACCCCACATAACCCACATTCAAATGATCTTATGTTGTATTAACCAAAAAAACTACTGAAAAAGGTAACAATTTAATAACATTATATGGAGCTTGCTAAAATTTGAAATGAAAGCTGCGAAGAATATTGATCATAGATTTGCTTCAAATAAGCATATTTGTGTTCTGTTATCAATAATCGTTAGCCAATTAAAATTGTGGAAGAAATACAGGAATCTTTATCCAAGCATTCCCCTATTATAAAAGGAACAGAGCAATTGCTGAGTTTATTTCATTCTATTCTCCTAAATTCACAACTGAATGCATACTGGCTGAGGTCATAAATCAAGAAGCTTTATAAAATGTGACAGAGAGGCGATAAAGAGGTCCACCCTGATGAGTACAATTAAAACATTCAATGTCTCTTGAGTCTACTTTACATAATATCCCTGAGCACTAGATTACCTTTCTATAGCTAGATGATATTTATTTTGCCTAATGCCACAGCCAATTTTCAGTTATTCTATTTTTCAGAGGGAGAAGGAGAGGTGGAGAAAGCACAGATCCACAGAATGAATAAAGCAGAAGCGGGGAGATCCTGCCACTGCAGGTCCACGGGTACAACTTTCTTTCCAGCAAGGAGAACAATGAGCAGCACAGTAGTGACATCATCAAATTTCATGAGACTAACAGGGGCACCAGTGCATTAGATGATCTCACACTGCAGATACATAGCTAGTGGAGTAGTACTGAGTTGCCAAGGGACAGGTAGTCCAATGCTATTTTCAGGAGGAATTGGGAGGTACATTTTTTCTGGGTACTACTTTAAGGAGAAGTATTGGAAGAGTAAAACATACTCTTCCCAATACTTAGCTGGGAAATCTGACCAATCATGTAACCGCAGATTACTTAGCTTATGGTGTTCTCCCTGCAGAGAGCAGTGATACAGCACAGTCACCATTCTCCAAAGGGATTCCCCTCTGAATTTCTGCAGCTCTCCCTGGAGGGACAGTCAGAGGAGGGGGCAGGCACAGCTAACACTGACTCTAGAGAGTCTATTGTCAGGATCCTTCCCGGGTAAAGCGTGGTTCTGCTGCTGTCAGCATATTGAGGTCACATAAGTAACTGTACTCCTGTGACGCAAAAGAGAAGTAAAGCCAAAAAAAAGGTTTGGCTTTACATCTCTTTTAATTAAAATTTGTGAATGTTTCTTATAAGATAGGAAATCTTCACTTTTGGAGTGCAGGTCCACTTTAAGCCCTATACATGTAGAACAGTGGTAGACAACCTTGGCATTCCAGCTGTTGTTGAACTACAAGTCCCATGAGGCCTTGCAAGACTCTGAGAGCCACAAGCATAAAACCCGGAGGCAGAGGCATGATAGGACAAGTAGTATCACCATAGCTGGAGTGCCAAGGTGTCAGGGTACCCTGCACAGGCGTTCTCACACCACATGCAGGTAACCACACAGGATGACCAAATTAATATGCTCACACAGGATAGGGTTATATGCACAGTTTATTGGTTCCACATCAACAAAACTACAAACCCAACAAAGAGGGGTAACAGGCCTGCAGATGTACAGCAGGCCTCCGGATACCAGAAGAGTGGTCAGGTGCAAGCCGGGTCGCCAACGGGAGGGCAGCGCGGTACAGGAACAGGATTCAACGGAGAGTGGTCAGGTAACAAGCTGGGTCGGTGACAGGTTTTCAGATAGGAAGCAAGGTTCAGGACATGGGCATCAGTCAGGTTTAGCAACACAATACTGACCCAGCTTCCTGACTGCAGGGAGGGCCTAAATACCCTCCCAGGAAGCACCAGGTGATGGGATGATCAGTCACAGCTGGGGCACACCCGCAGGTGAGTACCGGAGCTGCAGGTTCCTTACAGTTCCTGGCTGCTGGAGACACCCGCAGGCGAGCACAGGAGCTGCAGGACCCGACTCCAGCGCCACCTGGGGGTGCTCTGGATCCCGACACAAGGTTGCCTACCTCTGATCTAGAATGTCGTTTTTTGTACTTAAAACATTTAGGATTTTATTAGAGGAAACTAAAAGTAAGTTAAAAGTAAAGGAGCTCAAAACTGGTATCGGATTAGATTGCCAGCTGCAATATAACAGACATTTTGCAGGCCTGAGTACTGGAAGTGTGAATTGAGCTTGGGGAGGAGATTTGTGGTCTCCCAATTAGCAGTGATTAAAAGAAAGGCTGATTGGGTGCATGCAGCCAATATAGTGGTGTCTCTGTAAGACTGCTAGGCAAAAGCTACCCACAGGTATAAGATGACAGTCATGCGGATTTCCTGTCCTGTATAATTATCCCCATCACTGTGATAAGTGGCGCTGGCGGTTTTTGCCAACTCTGCATTTCTCCTCCCTTCTCAACTCTCCACAACCATAAACTGGCCAGGCCAAAAGTTTGTATATAGAGAATGCTCTGTTTTTAGAGGTGCCTGGGGCAGGCAGATGGTGCCTATATAGAGCCTTCACGTTATGTAAAAAAGTAAAGACTATGGTAGTCTAGAAACACCTTTAAATAAGTAGGTTTGCCGCTCCCATAAATCAGAAGTTGCTAGACGAATTGGTGTGGGCATCATGTACAGATACCCATTAATTGGCTCCTTCCTGATCTATTCCAATTTCCATTTGGCAGGAGGCTATTGGCCAGAATTAAGCATGTTGATGGTTTATGTCTCCGGTTGGTCTGGGAACACACTGTAAAGTTACAAAAAAAAAACTAGAGAAAAGGAAATGAGCAAAAAATAATTAAAATGATCATTCATGTAGCAACAACATTCCACAGATCCTCTTTACGAGGATCATTTAGCCATTCACACCACTGGCCCTAAAGATTCTCCCATTCTCATCACAGTCCATGAAAATACATGAGCACACTGGGGACAATTTACATAGAAGCCAAAAGATAACAGTAGGCTTTTGGAATGAGATAGAGATTATATAAATATATATACTGTACACACACACTATCTACAGATACTGCCCTGGTGCTACTTTCCACTGAGCCACTGTGGTGTCCCCTTCATTGCCCAGAGTGATATAAGACAAAGGCTATTTTAGAATGATTACTATAATGATTTTCAAGTTTGCATAGTGCCATTAGACTACATGCAGATAAGGAACAGATTATATAATGTTGCTAGCAATGTATTTTGTCATGAGCAAAATTGTAGTTCTCTACATACCATGCTGCTTAGTAAGAGATCAGTACTGATCTTCTTAAAGGCTTACATAAAGCAGTCTGTAAGATGCTCATTGGCCTTTGCACTAATGACTGGGAAAGAGTCTGTACCTGCTGTGCATATAAGTGGAGGTTCTCCTGACATTGAGTTAATACATTTTCCCAGCTCGCACAGACAGACCTATGAGTTCTGTTCTCTATCAAGATTTGTAACTTTACCATTCTTTCATGCTGAGCCAACAGTTGTCACTGGGGACCTGTAACTCCACATTATGTCAAGGCAAAGTTATTCGCAGTCAGTCACACAGTTCTTGTTATTGCAAGGAACCCTCTACTCTAGACTGTGGCACTTAATCCTTCTCCTAACATTCCCGTGTCTTTGCGCCCTTGGGAGCACATGTTCACATTGCATCATTCAGTTGGGATTATTTTGAAATGTGAAGGGTAGTGCATAGCAAACATGTGGGGAATTGAATATACATATGACAAATATACCTAATAAGTAATATGTACAGGGTATATGTAGTGAATAGGACTATTCACTTAAAGCAGATCTAGCATTTTTACATGGGGGATGCTTACAATCTAATTTTCTACAATATTATGGCTAACACCCTAAATAAATTAAGGTGGAAGATGAATAAACTTTGTGCATGTTTCTGTGAGGAAATCGACACATATACATGGGCAACAGAGACACTGTATGTAGGTGATATGAACTGAGCCCACTGATATTGCGCTGCAATATCAGTGTTAATATCTACTGTAGGCTTCCTTTCATACAGTTGCCTGATCATGGCTGAACAAAGAGCAATAAAGATGTGCAAAGTGCTGTACATTAGAAAAAAATAGTTTTCCAAGTTAAAATGTAAAACCAAGCAAGGTCTGTAGGTATGCATGATAAGGCCCCATTGCAGAACTATTTAGGGCAGTGATGGCGAACCTTGGCACTCCAGCTGTTTTGGAACTACAAGTCCCATGAGGCATTGCAAGGCTCTGACAGCCACAGACATAACTCCCAGAGGCAGATGCATCTTGGCATTTGTAGTTTTGGCACAGCTGGAGTGCCAAGGTTCGTCACCACTGATTTAGGGGTTCCGTGTCTCCCTACTCTCAAAGGAAATTCCTCTAGTGATAGAGAATACTGTTTGTATTGCAATTATATAGAGGTCCCCAAAATATATTTACATGCATTGTATTCATATGTATTTGCCAAATGCAATTTCTGCCTGCATAAATCACTGTGTAGCCAAACAGCTTCTCCCCCACTGTGCTTCTGGGCACCATAGTAGTTGCATGGTTTGCTATGGCTATAGCTATGTTCTTGATACCAGTACAGAATGGGACGGGGAAGTGGGGACTCTCTCTTTCTTTCTGTTTTTTATTTATTTTTTTGTTTATTATACCAGATCACAGGGTAGATGATTCCAACCTACCTGCCTTTATGGTAGGGCAGTGGAATGGAAACCCTAAGAGGCACTGGGGAAGAGCTTGTTCTCTGTCTGCAGTTTGATGATTTCAGAGGCATGGCCCCTGGTTCAGAGGAAAAAAGCATCTCTGACTCATGGTAACTGGCCTTACTGCTATATGGATCACATCAGCAATGAGGATAGTTTTTTTAAACAACAAATAGAAAAACATTTTAACCGATACCTTATAAGCTGCCATTTATTACCATCCATTATACATTTGACTACATTTTACTTGAATCCACATGGATTAAAAATTGCTAGCTAGTTATTTATAAAACATGTGTAAAATAAGCAGCCATCCAATGTAAAAAAAAATGTCTTAAGTCCATTGGTGAACATCAAGGGTTTGGAATTCAAGCTCCAACTGATTTGCTTCACCAATGCTTATGTAGGGTGCCAGATCCAGAACACCAGACATTTCTTCTTACAGACCTCCTGGGACTCCAGCAGCAGAGAGAGGTTTGAGGGCTCTCCACATCAGTCAAGTGGTTGTGTCATTTGGAGTGGCTGGCCCCAATGTCCTGAGTAAACCCTGAAAAGTGTTTGCAATAATGCTGAATGACTACCTTCATTCTTAACATGTATTGTGGTATACTAGTTTATTGTTCTGCTGGTTACATTTAATACAGTTTGTTCCCTATCTGCAAGTTGCTGAATCTGAGCCAAGCCCTCTAAGCTGCTTCATCAAGTAAATACAACCTCTTTACATTCAAGTCTCCAGTGCCATCACTTGCACCCCATTATATATCTCTGGTTGGGTCACATACATTGACAGACACATTATTAAGACTAAACAGTTATTCGGTTTCTAAATACATTCTCTGATGATGACCACATTTGATATGACTTGTATACTATATGGGAAAAGTGATACTTTTAGCTCCATATAAAAAGAACCACACAGAAAATCACTTTTGCCATGCATGTGGTATGCGTAAATTTATGTGGGCAATACAAGATTTCACCTGCACACCCAGATGTGGGCATTTACAATAAGCATGCCTCCATTACAAGCACAATATGACATTAACAGATGCATTACAAGCACCATTTGCAACAGAACAATTAATTGAAATGCAAAAGTATGTCTTCATTTTAGCAGTAAAAGTTTAAAGCTTAAATAAATGCACATTATAATATAAGAGAGTGTACTGTACACTGTCTCTAAAATGGCCAATCTACCCAGCCAAAATCAGTTTGTATTACCCACTAAAATCTAGATTCAGCAGCTTCTGTCAGTTTCATACTGAGTGACCCGATCCGAACCTAATCGCCTCTGAACAAGGAAGTCTCATGGGCATTTTTCCACCCAATCACCGACGGGTCGGGCATTCTCTGCCTCACAGCTACATATAAAAGTAAGGCACAAGATGCTTGTGCTGACATCATGTACCTAACATGGCCACATTCCCTGGATTGGCATCCATTTCTTCAGCATAACAATAGTATGTAGAATCATTCTTGAAATTGGTCACAAACATCTGCCTTTTTCCTTCAAGTGTAAACCTATCCCTGCATAGTATCTCACAAATGGCAAGCAACCTATGATTTCAAAAAGATCTCTATATCAAGACTTTAGTTTCTAAAAATGCATCTGTAAATGTGTAAAACAGAAGCAATAATAAAATGTGTCAGCCACTACACAATCAGTGTTACCATTGTGTCACCCTGATAGCAGATCAGAAATAAGAATGTGCTTTCTTTCTACTTAAACATGTATTAGAAATGTAATGCAATAACTATTATTTTAGTAATAAATCTTTTTACAAGTTGATACTATATATAAGGTAAATACACCGCTGACTGTTGCCCTTCTGTTGTCTTGTACCAGTCTTGACACTCTTCGTTCCTAACATTGACTAGTCGCTGACGGCCACAATTCGCACGTTCAGACCCAGATTTTCGGCTGACAGTCCAGTCTTTAAACACTTTAACAATGAGCCCCTCTTGAACATTGTTCGAATTCTGCTGTTTTGCTGATACTCGCTCCATGGCTCCGAGCGCCAATAATCATCCCATGTTTAAAGGCTGTTAAATGGCGTTGTTTACCCATATCTTAAGAAAAAAATAACTTCTAATGTCGTGGTAAACAACATGCTTCCCTATTTATAATTGTCTGGCCCTCTAGCAAGTTCAGCATGAAATTATAGCTAATTATAGCTAATTTGCCTACAAACGTCAGGTGGTCAAAATAAACTGGCCACTCAGTGTATATTCTTTTAATTTAATTCTGCGGCCATCTGTAAAACTTGAAACATTTCTTATATGACCAAAGGGCATTTGGTAGTGCACGGTCAGATGGGTATATTTAGGGCGCTTTCACAAATATTCATGTACACTAGAAGAAGAGGTATCCTTAAAGTCCCTCTTCATTACAATCCTGGCTGTGTCAGGCTCTGTATGTTCTGAGCCATCCGGTCTGGATTCAATCCATGCAAAGAAAGGATTTTTGGTGACAGCCCAAGTAAAGACTTAAAATATTTGGTGCTTTAATTTTTGTGAATTCAGCAAACAAACATGAAAATGCACTTATGTGTAGTTTGTGTTTGGAATAGGGTTGTGAGTGTTTATTCCTAAACATGGCCCAGTTGAGGTAACCTGGGAAGAGAACTGAAAACCAACCGCTAATTGGTCTAGGTTTTTGAAGAATTAATTCTTTATCCATTTGGCAGAGCTCAGTGGAATGGTGTCTTTGTTAGCTTTGTATTATGAGAACATTTTTCTAATCAGGGTAAAGCAGTGATTAGGTTTCATTTTAATGTAAATGCTGATACTAATGAGCTTTTTAGGTGCTGACCAAGTCCTAAATATTTGTTGGAGAGGAGCACAATGAATACACAAACTGATAAAATGATGGGGGGTAAAGACATCACGCCATATGTATTAACAATGTAATGTAAATTATTTGTATTCACCTTCTGTGTTGCAATGGGTTGTACTCTATTGCTGGAAAAATACCAAAAAAATGACTTTTTATTTTAAAAAGATTATTCAAAGGTTCTAATCAGTGTAAGGAACTAGCAGCTTGAGCTCACCTCTCATAAATAGCTGCCTTGCCCCTCATACCTACCACACCAACTATCTTCTCTTCGGCTCAAATATGCTGGTACTAGGTTCCCATATCTAAAGGACTAAATAAGGAACTGTACAATAGCAAAGTATAATGCTGACATTACTAACTGGCAAGTTTAAATTGTGTGTTTCCTGACATATCAGAACTTTTATGTCCTGACCTATCTATGCACAGCTGTAAAAATCCATCTTGCAAAATCTTTTCTGCTGCTTCGGTTACAGCCTTGGCCTGACATCTATTTCCTGTCCTCATCTGTCTGCCTCTTGTCCTGGTCTTCTGCCCATTACATTAACCAAACTATGGACGTCCAAACATCAGCTTGACTTCAAATATTAATCTTTAATTTGCTTTATTTCTTTGCCTTCCTTAGCTGTCTGCAATGAAGTAAATTATGGTGTTGTGATCAGAAAGTGTTCTAGAAGAAAACTGGGCACACTATAAGATTGACGTGCGCATCAAAATATGACTGTACAATGTTTATACAGTCTCCTTTAGATTCACCAAAACTATGAAATACGAGAACCTATCCATAGAATTCATATCCAGTCAGAAAGATCCTTGGCACAACATAGTTGTTGGCAGATGTAAAGGAAATAGGACAGGCAGATTGTATCTCAGTATGAGCCAATGCCAAACACTGGTGAGGATGCACACTAATTTATGACAACTGTACAAATGTATTGTTGTCATATGTACTGTATATCAAGTAATTATATGACCAATCCATAGTCCTCTTGAACCTGGTAAGACTGGGAGACAAACGTTGGTAGATTGTGAGTCTCCTCTTAGCAGACAGAACCCTTTGAGTCAAATATCAATCAGCTGTTTTGTAGAATGTCCAGATGGGCACTTATATGGCTTGGCTAAACAAGAAGGAAGCCACAGCTGTATTCTCTACCTTATTCAATACAACAGAGAATCTACCCTAGATACAACAGAACTTATAAACACTGCCATCTAGTGACCAAAATTGTACACTGCAGAAGTTATTGCTATAAACACAGTGATGTGTATTCTAACAAATATGGATATCAAAGCCGTGGTTTTTAATTAAAATTGATATGTTGAAGTTGAACTGTATTTTTAAAGGAGGTGCCTTTGTTATTCAGAATTCCATCATGGTTCTGACCCCTCTCCTGAAAACTTAAACAAGGCCTCCCATCCTCCTTTCTTTACATTAGTGTTGCGTGCAAGGAGCCCAACAGTCCTACCGTAAGATAATATCACTAGTAAGCAATAATTTTTACATTAGCCAGGTAATATGGCAAACTGTAGGCATATTTATTACTTGTTCGTTTGATTAGCTCACAGCTTTTTCCAGAAGCCTAGAGGCATCTGAAAGTCCTATTAAATAATTTTATCAGCCATAGGAATGCACATACTGCTTGTTTTCTTATTGTGAGTGAGAACTGTCAGAGGACGATAATGAAGGCAGATCTTCCTGCTCCCCCAGTCATTTTGAGAAAGCACAAGGTGAACTACAATTTTATCAGAGCAGAGAAAAGTATGAAACTTCAACATTTGGTAAAAATGATTGCATTGTATACAGTTCACAAGGAAGGGAATGCTTTTTATCAGCAAAACTGGAGATTTACTTTAAACCGAGGATCCAAAAAATAGATTTTTAATAATTGTTAACCTTGCCTTTGGTAGTTCATTAGAAACATCTACCTGTCTCCTAGACATTTTTTGACAACAATATGGACAATATTTATATACACACATTATATTTGTCTGAATTCTAGCCAACCACATCTGTTCAATACATATCACTGTAAGACATCTACACTAATAGTTTGTATTAGTAGAAAATACTAATCTCTTAACATGGTCTGGATCATTTACAGGATAATTTACTTGTGAATTCCATATGTGGCCTTACTTTTTTCCTAGTTAAATCCCAAAGTGGTGCCATATGTAATAAACTACAGCAATGTCTATTTGGGAAAGATTGTAATCAATTGCTAATGTGCTACCTTGACCGTGGCAGCGTTAATGGAGACTACTTAGTATAGTTCTCTTTTACTACATTATTATTATACAGGATTTATATAGCGCCAACAGTTTGCACAGCGCTTTACAATATAAGGAAGACATTACAATCACAATACAATTCAAGACAAGATGCTAAGGAGGGCCCTGCCCGTGAGGCAGGGCCCTGACTGCATTGTTCCATCTTTACTCAGTGTTGTTTTATACTGAGGGTATGTGAGTGCTATTTTGGGACCCATTGGGTAGCCAAGGGTAGCCCAGTCCCACATCACTCAAAAAAGGATTCCAAATACTATACGGTCTCCCAAACAAGGAGCATGGGCTTGGAGTAAGGTGACTATTCTATTCTCTGCAAATCTTTTCTTTCTGTGCATTATCCTAGAATATCTGTCATGGATAAGTGTATAATTAAACAGATTTAAGGCAAAGTAACAATATCTGCTGATAGCCCACAGCCCCAGAAAGGTATACACCTCACCCCCGCCATCCCCACATTGTGACAGCATTTGGCCACTCGGGGTTTAGAACTGACACATGGGGGAAATCACATGCACCCCTAAACCTAGGAGGCCTAATCTCTAAAGATTTAGCGAGAGATATCTAACAGGGTTGGAAGGTGATGAGGAGCGTGGAAAAGTGCTTATACCTGGCTGGGGTGGTGAGCTACCAGAAGACACTGCCACTTTGTTCTGATTAAGCAACACTTATAAGAGTCTCTAAGTGTTTCACAGTGACACAATTAGTATTAATGTAAATGGAGTCCATGGTTCAACTACCACTGATGGCTTGAAGTAGAACTGGAGAGAATCCCATACATGCTCCATTTCTGTGAAGGCTGCACCATCTTTCTCAAGTAGCAAAGAAGGCTTCAAAGTACAGAGACAAAGACAAAAGACAAAGGTCCATCCAGTTCAACCTACATTATATTGCCAAAAGTATTGGGACACCGCTCCAAATCATTGGATTCAGGTGTTCCGGGAAATGTCCTTGCTATTAAATATTTCACGGTCAAGTGTTAGTGGTATTATAACAAAGTGGAAGCAACTGCAAACAACAGCAACTCAGCCACAAAGTGGTAGGCCACGTAAAGTGATAGAGCGGAGTCAGCACATGCTGAAGCACACAATGCGCAAAAGTCGCCAACCATCTGCAGAGTCAATAGTTACAAACCTCCAAACTTCGTGTGGCCTTCAGATTGGCACAACAACAGTGCGTAGAGAGCTTCATGGAATGGGTTTCCATGGCCGAGCAGCTGCATGTAAGCCTTACATCACCAAGTGCAATGTAAAGAGTCGGATGCAGTGGTGTAAAGCATGCCGCCACTGGACTCTAGAGAAGTGGAGACGTGTTCTCTGGAGTGATGAATCACACTTCTCTGTCTGGCAATCCGATGGACGTGTCTAGGTTCATCGGTTGCCAGGAGAACGGTACTTGCCTGTCTGCATTGTGTCAAGTGTAAAGTTTGGTGGAGGGGGGATTATGGTGTGGGATTGTTTTTCAGGGGTTGGGCTTGGTCCCTTAATTCCAGTGAAGGGAACTCTTTAGGCATCAGCATATCAAGACATTTTTGACAATTTCATGCTCCCAACTTTGTGGGAACAGTTTGAGGATGGCCGCTTCCTGTTCCAACATGACTGCACACCAGTGCACAATGCAAGGTGTGCATAAAGACATGGTTGAGCGAGTTTTGGGTGGAGGAACTTGACTAGCCTGACCTCAATCTGATAGAACACCTTTGCGATGAATTAGAGCGGAGACTGCGAGCCAGGCCTTCTCGTCCAACATCAGTACCTGTTCTCACAAATGCACTTCTGGAAGAATGGTCAAACATTCCCATAGACACACTTCTAAACCTTGTGGACAGCCTTCCCAGAAGAGTTGAAGCTGTTATAGCTGCAAAGGGTGGAGAGTTGTTCCAGAATCTTGAATGCCGTTTAAGTGCCGTCACCTCAGGATTCATAGCACATCAGTGACATCTCAATGAATCTGAGATTAAGGGTTCCTCATACTGTGGGGCACTTCCAAAGTGCGAGCAACCTTTGACATAAGACTCAATAAACAGCATACATCAAATATATACGTAACAAGATTTAATCCTATGATTTAATAAAAACTTGGTGCTGTACTTCTGCTTTAAGATTTAATTTGCCACTGTCCATTATACATTCAAGATTGTACTCTAAAAAGAAAGAAATGAGGCAAAACGCAGAAACAAATGCTGAAAGACCTCTTGTCAAAGACATGGTCTACTGGTACAGTTATATGCAAATCAAGTAACACTTTGGACTTTAGTGAACCTGACATCTTCTGTCTAAACAACACTTTCAAGCACAAGAATAACAGACTGGAGAAGAGGAAAGGAAATTACACAGGGAAGGTAGCCCAGCTCATACCAGGCCCATACAAAAACTATATTACATTTTTTTTTAACTCTTTCTGAATTCAGCCCAGATTTGTGGAATGGCTATATCATCATTGATGCAGGAAATCACCATTGTAGGGAAGCATGAGAGTAATGAAACATTTACTATGTTATCCCTCTAAAGTAATTTTTTTTTTAAATAGATGTACTGCGGCACCTTATTATAAGTACATCACCACTTAAGGCTTTCTTGTACTACAGAAGGATGAGAAAATGTTGCAGGGGGCATGGCTATCAGCATTGTCACTGCTGATTCACATGCCTGTAGATTGTCAATAAGTATCTGGCTACACCTAATACTGCTTTCTGGTTTGGCAGCTCTGCCTCTATTACTAAAACCCTCCTACTGTGATCTGCAGTGTCTGGGAGGGGGAGCATGTGAGACACAAATGGAGGATGATTTGTTTCCATCAGTGAGAGTAAAGGAGATTTTTTGTTTACTTTATGAGGCTTGCACATCACATAGCAACTGGATTTGGGACTTGTTTAGACTGTCATATAGTAGCCTTTTGTTGTACTTTAACTCTTAGGCCCCATTCACACCAGTCCAACAGCGTTTCAGCGCCTTTTCCGTGCATTTTAATGCGCGTTTCAGCAAATTTGCTGATCAGCATGTTTCCATTAAAGTCTATATGGAAAAGGCACCGATCAGCGAGACAAAAGTAGCACAGGGAGCATTTCTGGCGATGGGTGTATTGGAACGTGCGATTCCGCATGTTTGCGTGATCGGCCCTCATAGGAATGTATGGGATTTTCAATGTTGACAAAAAATCCGCGCCACGAAAACGCCCGGGTATGAACGGGGCCTTATACTGTCTCTTGCTGTACTGACCATAACTAAGCAGACAGAAAGGACATCTCCATCCTTGGAATTGTTGTAGAAATGCAAAGTTACCCCTAAGGCAGGGGTGGGCAACTCTGGCCCTCCAGCTGTTGTGGAACTAGAAGTCCCATGAGGCATTGCAAGACTGACAGTAACAGGCATAACTCCCAGAGGCATGTTGGGGTTTGTAGTTAAAGCACAGCCGCAGGGCCAGAGTTGCCCATCTCTGCTCTAAGGAATACTTGATTTATATTATATCTCTCACTCTCTCCCTCAGCTTCTAAGAATATGCACTGAAAAAAACTTTACAAAAGGTTACAATGCTCACTTACTGTACGGTATATACAGAGGAGCATCATTGTCACCTTAGGACAGAAAGCATTTTAAGAACACAGTATCTCTCCTCTCCTCATCTCCATAACGTAGGGGCAGAGTCCACAGAGATAGCTGGAAACAATGCTCACTGCTAACAGTCAGTAGAGGCAAAGTGTGCAGGAAGTTATCAGGAGGATTTTATACAGGAGGAAGTTATACAGCAGGATCTGTAGCAAGATCCACAGGTAGTTTTTTACACTTATCATACAGATATAAAAATAGTATATTTTGCAAACCAAAAGGAAGCACATGAGAAGTTCACTGTAAGAGTTTACATACAATTTAATCCTAAAGACTTCTGTGCCAATCTAAAATGGTCCTAGACTTCGACATCGATGTGCCAAGAATGCTTACTACTTACAATCTCCTGCCAGACACTTATTTTACTCTCAGACAATATGTACCCTAAACATACTTTCTCTATCTCCTTCTAGTTATTCATTGGAGCATGATGCTGTACTTTGAATGGCCACCAAACGCAATGCTTTCCAGCTTTTTTTCTTGGGTTGGACATATCAGAGCTGAAACTGTATACTTGACATTTGGACACAAACAGCCAGCAAGAAAAAAAAATTGATGTCATGCAAAAAAGCTGCAAAGTTCTTGGGGACAATAAAGTCATAAAAAGCTGTTGTGCGAAGGAGCCGCCCATTGGACATTGTTATGGCTAGATCTTATTTCAATGTTTCTTCAAATCTCTACACAAAATCTGTTTTTAAACTAAGAACATCAGGACAAAGAAAACCATAGAAACAGATGTCACTATCACATACTTCAGTGGTCTTCGTTTGTATTGTACCTTCTTTTGGCAGCCTAATTCAAACTTTCATGGAACAGAGCTAGACTTGCAATACAGGTCTTCAGTTTTTGTTTGAAAATACTAAGTTGTGTCAGCAGTGTTGTACCTTGTTGGCCGTAGATAAAAGTAGAAAGTTTGGAATTAAATTGATACCATTTACTAGCTAACTTGAGAGACAGAGAATGCAAGCTTTTTGAAACGTTTGCTTTCTTCAACTGGAAAAATGCAATACTAAATCAGAAATAAATGTAAAGTTCTCTTGATCAGCATTTTGTCCTACTTTAAAAAGGAACCTCATGAGATCTGAAAGCTTGTTTTTCCATCTATGGGGTTATCCAATTAATTGTTTTACTTCAGTTCACACATAAATATCTTTAAACGTTCCCATGAATAAATTCTTAAAATGTCATTAGAGGGTTCATTCACACAGGCATGTGGGGCCGTACACCACCCAGATCAGTGTATTTCTGGGGAGGGTATGGCCCTATATTTATGCTCAGTTGTGGACAGGAAGCCTTTACAAGTCAATGACAGTCTATCACTGTCCCTGTCTGTTCCCATGTAATCACTGGAGGAGTGATTACCTACAGTTGGGGCCAGATAAGCAGCTTTGAAATTGAACCAGAGCACCAGAACCGCTTATCTGTCCCTAGACCAAGGTTTGCAATTACATGCAAAAAGTTGAACATAAACACACGACCGTACTGTCCCCAGAAATATACGCTGATCTGGGCAGGTTACTACAGTCCTGCACACACTTGCAAATAAACCTATATACAGTAATATTATTTTTAAAAACTGAAACGTTTATCAATAAAAAGCAGTTTTTAAAGGAGAACTATGGGGTTAAGGTTTTTCCCCATAGTTCTCCTTAGGGTAACGGGAGGACACAAACTAGCATCCTCCCATCACCCTAGGCTCAGTATACCGCGAGCTGTAGCTCACGGTATACTAAGACGCTGCAGCTGAAGCGGATCCCGACAATTATGTCTGGATCCGCCCAGCTGCATGACTGACAGCTGGATCTGCCTACCTAGAGGCAGAGCCAGCTGTACCCGCCCCCTCCCCGTCCGTTCCGCCAGTCAGCGCTGGTGGATCGGAGCGGGGAGGGGGGAATTTAGCCCCTCCCCTGTCACAGCAGAGAGCCGTGACAGGATCGAGAGGTGAGCGAACGCCGGTATGTGTTCGCTCACCTCCCGATCTACTGAGCTGACCTGTGACAGGCTCATTGTCACAGGTCGGCTAGAACTATGAGGTGAGTGAAAAGCACTCACCTCATAGTTCTCATTTTCTTCCTTTTACTATGCCTAGGCTGACAAGTGCAATATGGCATTTCCTTTGTCTCCTCTTCCCTGATCACCTGGACTGTAACAATTTAACTTTGTAGCAAGTCACATTGCAAAAAGAAACAACAAGAGTCTGATTTGTATCACAACCAGGACAAGACACTAGGATTTACGTAATTGGGATATCTAGTGGAAGGATTTTAGTCCAGTAAATAGAGGTTGACCCTGTATCAGGCCTAAGGAAAGATGACGCTAGCCATTTGGGGAGAAATGTATGTGGAAATTCTACTTTAAAGCCTATTTTCACCTTTGCAGAGGTATTTTTTTAAACATATGCCAGCAATGTACACCAAGTACACATGAAGCAGGCATACGCAATTGATGTATGTGAAAACAGAAACTTTTGTTAGCTTTCCCCTTTATATTCTCATGGAAAGGGTTGTCTCTGTGCTGTGTAAGCAATGTGTGTATATCTCCCCAGCCCCCCTTTCCCTGGAAAGTAATGTGTGTAAAGGCAGAGCTGGTGTTTAGTGATCATGTCATGTTAGTGATCATGTTACGGAGCTGTTTACAGTCTGACACCCTGGAAGGAGTCATTTATCACAACCCTCTAGACCTCTTCATAAAACCAGTTTCCTATGTACATACAATTTATTCAACTTCAATAGTCCTTATATTATAGATTAAACATTTGTGAGGTAGAGTATCAAATGCAAAATCTAGATAAACTACATGCACTGGTCTTCTTCTATCCATACTCCTACATACCTCCTCATAAAACTATATTAGACTGGTTTGACAAGAATGGCCTTTTATAATTCCAAGCTGGTTGTTACTTATGATACCTTTATCACAGACAAATTCTTTTTTTTTAAGTATACATTTTTATTGAACATTTTTCAGAATACAAAATCCGAATAAAACAGTAGTAAAGCCAAGTACAGATCATTGCTATATACATGCAGATGAACAAGACATAGGTATCGCAGTATATGGTATATACAGCAAGATGTTGGAGATCAAGCTACAGGTCATACCTGGGATAGGGAATATATAGTCATGTATATTGGCGATCTAATCATCTTGCACAGAACAGATAGTCAAAACATACTCTCGAATAATGCAACAAGTAAATTGTCATGATCGGATTGGAAAAAAAAGAAAAGGACAGAATAGAGCCAAGTGAAAAAAAAGGTAAAGGAGGAGAAGGAGAATGAGGGGGGTAGACAGGTTCAGAGAAGTGTTGTTAACAGTAAGTTGTGAGGAAGTCAGTTCAAAGGCGATGGCAGTGTTTCAGGCCCTTATGAGAGCAGGATCAAAACAGGATGGTAGGCATTTTCTGATCCACGGATCCCAGATCCTTTCAAATTTGCGCATCTTGTCTTGAAGCTTAGCACTGGATTTTTCGTGCACAAACACTGTGTGTAAACGGGTTTTCACCTCTGATAGCCTCAATAAAGGGGACTGTCAGGCCTTTGCGATCCTTTGTTTAGCTGCAGTGAGAACATGTGTCATAAGGATAAATTGTGAGTTATGGAAATTATCAGGTCTCAAGTTTAGGAGAGCTACTGCCGGTTGAAAAGGGGGAGTAGTACGGGTGAGGGAATGGATAAAGGCAAATACTTTGTGCCAAAAGCATTGTGCTATCGGACAAGCCCACCACATGTGAATAATTGTACCTACTGAGTCACAGTAGCGATAACACTGAGGAGATGATGAAGGAAAGATGCGTGCTAGCCTAGAGGGAACATAATACCACCTCATTAAGACTTTATAGTTGGTCTCCACTGCTGCTGCACATTGAGAGGAGGTCCTAATCGGGTCCCATATTTGTTCCCATTGTTCAGTATCTAAACTTACCCCCAGGTCTCGGTGCCATTGTGACATATAAGTGTGGTTAGGTACAGGAGAGGAGTGAAGTAGGGAGGAATAGAACAATAAATTACTCCCTTTGTGTGTGGAGAGTCTAGGCAAATACAATCGAATGGAGTAAGAGGAGATAGAGTGGGATTAGGGCCTATTATGGAGGTTAGGAAATGTCGGATTTGTATACTTTGGAAGATGTCGGCAGTGGTGAATTCATGTCTAGCACGTAAAGTTGAAAAGGGCGTAATACCATTGGAGTCGAGGAGAGAATGAATGAGTGTTATATGATTGGCAGACCAGCGGGAGAAAGCAGCTGGGCTTTCTAAGCCAGGGGGAAGGCTGGGTTATGGAGAAAAGAGAGAAGAGGGAGATGGGGGAAAGAAGGTTTCCCGAGTGTTTCACTGAGTCCCATACCTTCAGAGAGTGGAGAGTTATCAGATTGTGAATCCAGGGTTGAGTTCTGGGGATAGACCAGAGTAAGTTATGCACTCCGAGTGGGGCACAGTCTATGGCCTCAAACGAGACCCACAAGGGGACCTCGACTGAGGCGTGATATTTAGTCAGAGGCGCGATTTGTGCCGCTCGGTAATATTGTATTATGTTAGGGACACCCAGACCACCAAGTGGTCTAGGAAGAAACCTAGAATGTTTAGGAATACGAGGCTTCCGACCCGCCCCGAGCGAATTGCATCAATTGTCTTTGTAGTATTCGGATGTTGTGAGTTGGTATAGGGATAGGGAGGACTCTGAAAAAAATAAAGCAGTTTCGGGAGGAAGGTCATTTTTATAGCTGCTATGCGACCCATTAGAGAAAGGGGGAAATGGGACCAGGTATAAGTAAGGAGCGTAGACATTGAAACAATGGAGGGCAGTTAGCAGAATATAGCGATGCATAGGAAGAGGTCAAGTGGACACCCAGGTATGATAGAGCGGTGGGAGCCCACGGAAACGAGAATGATGATTGAAGTTGCTGAATAATCGAAATATTGAGGGCTTTAGACTTGGAGAGGTTCACAGAGAGACCTGATAAGGAGCCTAAGGAAGAGAGGAGGACAAAGAGATTAGGGAGCGAGACAAGAGGTTGGGACATGGTGAGGAGGATATCATCGGCAAACAGACTCCACTTGTGATGGTGGCCAGCTACAAGGATTCCTGATATATCAGGATGTTCACGGATCAGCTGCGCAAGAGGCTTGATGGCTAATGCAAAAAGTAGCAGGGATAAAGGACATCGCTGTCTAGTTCCTCTATTTATGGGGAAGGGGGCGGATTTAAACCCAGCATAATGCACCTTCGCTGTAGGAAAGGTGTAAAGAGCAGATATCAATTTACAGAACATGGGGCCAAAACCCATCCTTCCAATGTGTAAAAAAGATAGGGCCAGGAGAGGGAATCAAAAGCTTTTTTAATGTCTAATGAATTAATGAGAGAGGAACATAGTCGGGATGTTCCTTGTATGTGCTAGATGTGAGAGTAGAGTCACTCTGCGAATGCTATCTGTGGCCTGACGGAGTGGCATAAAGCCAACCTGATCTTTGTGTATGAGCTGGCCAACCCCCAAGGCCAGTATGCCCGCCAGTATTTTAGCTAGGATTTTGATGTCCAAATTTAATAGGGATATGGGGGCGAAAATTTTCCCAGTCCGAATTATCGGAATTTGGCTTGGGGATCATGCAGATTGAAGCTGCCAGAGTGTCTTTGCCTAATGTACCCTGGGATTGGGAGGGCATTGAAGGATGCAACCAAGATCGGGGCTAAGAGGTCAGATAATTTTATGTAGTAGAGTTTCAGAAAGCAATCAGGGCCCGCTCGTTTTCGTGGTTTGAGAGATTTAATGGCAAAGAGAACTTCCGATTTAGAAATCAGGTCTTCCAGAAGTAGTTTAATATCAGCCGGAATCTGCGGGAGGGACAGAGGGCCGAACAAACTATCTGCAGAATCTTTGGAAAAAGTGCGATCTGGAGTGTAGAACTGTGCCAAGTGTTTACTAAATTCGTCTACAATTGTATTCGGATTGTTGGTAAGGGAGCCATGGCAGGTACGTAAGGTCAGGGGATGCCTTGTCAGGTCGAGGTTACGGAGGCGAGAGGCCAGCATCGAGGTAGGTTTGTTAGCATGCATATAGAAGTGATGATTCGTCTTTCGCAAAATAGCATCAGTCTTACAGGTTAACAGTAAATGTAAGTCCCTTCGTGCTACTTCGACTCTGCGACGATTAGCGGGTGAAGAGGAGAGGGAAACATTTCTCTGGAGCAGCCTCCAGAGTTTTTTTGCTTCTGTAGTCGTGCTCGCTTAATTTTAGAGGTGAGTCTTATAAATTGCCCCCGGATAACCGCATTGTGGGCTTCCCAAAGCGTTACCGGGGATACGTCTGGCGTAGAGTTATGGGCCAGGTATTCCAAGATAGCTGTTAGAATGGTGGAAGCATGTATATCATCCGACAAAAGGTATTAATTAGGAGACCAAGAAGGGGAGTGGGAAGATGTGAGTATAGAAGAATTAGAGAGGGTCACTGCAGAATGGTCCGACCAGGATAGTGGCGGATCTGACCAAGGGAAGTGAAGTTTATGCGAGGAAGATATGCTCTATTCTGGAAAGGGAGTTGTTGGGGGAGGAGTAGAATGTGTAGTCTCGTGTAGTAGGGTGCAATTCTCTCCAGGTGTCTATCAAGGCATATTGGGTTAAGAGAGTGTGGAAGGGTGAGGAGACAGAGCTGTTTTAGGTAGCTGTTTGAGGAAGGGGTTAGAGTTGGGGGCATAGTAGGTCACAATGGTAATGCCCTGATCATTAAGGCGGCCTAGGAGGAGTAGGTAACGCCCTTCAGGGTCGGCAATCTCTTTGGTGCATATAAAATTCAAGCGATGGTGAAAGCCTATCAGGACTTCTCTCGTCTTGGAGGCAGTGGAGGCCACATAAATTTGTGAACATTTTTTATGAAAGTATTTAGGAGTAGAGGAATGGGAGAAATGTGTTTCCTGAAGGCAAATAACATCCGCATGGATAGAATTAAAGTGCCGAAAGGCCAGATTTGTTTTATGGGGGAGTTAAGGCCCTTAACATTAAGGGTAATCAATTTGATGGATGGCATCATGGGGGGCGATGGTAGTGCTCATAGTAAAGTTGAAACCTGATAAATGTGGGTTGAGTTGGCGATGGAGTAGATTCTCGTGAACCTATAGAGGTGGACAAGATGATGGGGGGAGGGTGGGAAAGAGGAAAAAGAGAGAGAAAAAGAAGAAAAATTATGAATATGAGAGTAAAACACTAAAGACTCGGATGTGATCACAGTAGAAAGAACCGAAAACAGACTGAAATAGAGAGAGGCAGCCTACCTGCCTTTCTCTATCAGGCTGTGGTTAGACCCACAAGGGGGGAAATCCCACCTATGAAGGTCTAAGACAGTGGTCCTCAACCTGGGGGTCGGGACCCCTTCGGGGGTTGAATGACGATTTGCCAGGGGTCGCCTAGCGGCTTCCGGCCACCCAGGAGAGAAGCGCTTTCTCTGCTCTTTTTTTTCCAGTCAGAAAAGAAAAAAAACTCTCATCGAGCAGACTAAACCTTTCCAGGAGAAAGTTTTTTTGTTTTTTTTCGATAGGGTTAAAAGTAAACCTGCCGCTCCGTGTGCACAGTTAGAGGGGATAGCAGTCTTCCCCTCTCACCTGTCACAGAAGTTCCAGCACAGTGCTGTGCTAGGAATCCTGTATTGGAGGTGACGGGGTCAATAAAGAGAACCTGTCATCTCCAATTGCTATTACAGAGGGGCTTGTTACCTCTGTGTGACAGCAATGAAGTTAAGTGGGAAAAAAATAGATAAAAAAATGATTAAAGAAATTTAAAAAATAAAAAAGCGATTAAAAAGAAATAAGAAACAAATTATAAAAAAATAAACAATAATAAGGTGAGAGTCCTCCTCAGCCCTCTCCTAGCGCAGCAGTGTCAGTTCTCCCGCCAACCCGCCAGATGTCGCAGCAGCAGCGGCGTCATCCCTAAATTTTACCGTTGGGGGTCACCACAACTTGGCAAATGTTACCAAGGGGTCCCGGCCCTAGAAAGGTTGAGAACCACTGGTCTAAGAGGAGGCAACAGTGACAGTCACCTCAGCACTCAGGCTTCAAGTAACAACGTAGAATAACTGATGAAAAAAACCCTATTAAGCTGTTAACAATGAAAAGGGGAGACCTCAATACAGGAGAACAGAAATTCAACAACATAACAGGCAATTAAGAATAATACTCATCGAACTGCAGAGCAGATCAATAAATCGTATATGTATAGTGAAGACACCATTAAGGAGTTATGCAGGGCAATCACTGAAGAAATCGGATCTTCGGTTGTCAGCCAGGGGAGTCCATGTCGACGGCTTGCAGTAGGGACATCTTCTTGCGGACAGCTTTCGTAGGCGAGGTCGTCAGCTTGGAAGATGGTTCCAACAGGGACTTTTGTCTGCGACGCTTGGGCTGGGCAATTGGTTGGGGTTCCGACAGCGGCAGTAGTTGAAGGTCCTTCCAGGGTCGAGCCTTGGTAGGAGCAACTGTTATAAGTGAAGAGGAGAAGGAACGGGAAACCTCATCGATAAGCAATATGGTTGTAGAATATGGTTGTAGTTGTTGTAGAATTTGGAGAAGAGGTTTGAGTTCCCTGCGTTTTTGCAATTGTGACTCACGAGTAGGAGAGAAGGAGCAGGCATCGCTGTCATCTGCCGCGTCACTATGGAGTGCAGACGGTGTGGTTGCAGGGCCTGTCAGAGCGTGTGAAGCCGGCACCATCTTGGAGGCTGCCTAACCCAGGGCTTCTTTAATCGAGGGGCCACGAGGTGGCTGTAACTTGGAGCCAGGGCGAGACATCGTGATCCCGGAGCGTGACTACCGCGGTCAGAGGTAGAAGAGTCTCCGTTCATACGGTAGGGGCTATGTTAGGAGCCTGTCAGTGCTGAGGCGATGCGGAGCGGGATCAGAGCACGTCCGTCATCAACCGCTGCGCAAATGCCCCTCCCACAGACAAATTCTTGAATAGGGTCCCTTACCTATCCCTCAATTACTGTACATACTATTGATGTTAGGCTGACTGGTCTGTAGTTCCCTGACATACATCTCAATTCTTTTTTGAATATTGGTACCACATTTGCCCTATGCCAATCAGTTGATATCATTCCAGTCAATAAGGTGTCTTAAAAAATGACCAACTGAGCTCCCTGAGGACTCAGGTAAATTTATCTGGACCCGGTGATTTGTTCACATTAAATTTCTCTAGTCTGTTTTGTACCTAGGTTTATGCCTGCCTCAGAGGTAAATCCAGTATATTGTTTTTAGCACTATCGTTACAATTATCGTAAAAAGTGAACAGAAAAATCTATTTAATACACTTGCCTTCTCCCTGTCGTTTGTGACCAACTTTACCTCTCTATCTTTTATGAGGCCTATGTGCTCTATCCTTATCATTTCACTATTGATATATTTGAGAAAGTTTGAGGGGGGGGGGGGGTTGTTTTATATACTGTAGCAATATGTTTTTCATATTCTAGTTTAGCTGTCCTCATTGCTCCCTCGCATTCCCTTATTGTAATTCTGAAGCCACCCCAATATTTAGCACAATGTAGCTATGCCCATTTTTTTAGGTGATGCATGCTGCATATTTCCTCACAGGGTGTCCCTCTTCCTCAATTTCTAAAGTTGGGAGGTGTGGCACTGTGCCAATATGTCACTGTTGTGTCCTGTAGTCTGGGAAGCAGAGTAGTTATACAGTTCTTTAATAACAAATTCAAGCATCTATAAAAAATAACAACAACAGGAACTAACATGTACAGCAGGGTTGCCCAATAGGTCGATCGCGATCTACCAGTCGATCGCAAAGCTAATGCTGGTAAGATCGCGATCGCAAGTCTGCTCAGCCGGAGGAGAGCGGCCGGGCTACGATAAGCAGCATTGTGAAGGAGGGGTGGGCAGTAGTTGTGCTGAGCCGGATTGATAGAACACCGGCGGGGCTCGGCTGATCTTTGCAGCCTGCCAGCACCATGAGTTATGTCTTGGGCAGGGGGGGAGAGGGGGAGTCAGTGGGGGAGAGAGGAAGGCAGGGGGGAGTCGCAGCAGCTAAGAGGACATGTCCAGGTCTGAAAGAAAGGATGAAAGAAAGAGGCAGCAATGCTGACAGAGTTTGGCTATTACAGCTAATAGTCTCATACTTTACCTGTCTGATAAGTGTACTAGGTTTGACTTTAGGTGACCCTGCACTGTGCGAATTTCAGCTGGTTTTTGATGAACTAGCTGAAATTGGAACAGTGGGTGCCGCTGCCAGCACCCTTTCTGCGGACATCCCTCGATCAGCTGATTGAAGGACCCATTGGGAAAAATGTTCTACGAACAGAGCTGGTAGCCAATGAGCTGTCGCCTCTGTGTGGGTATTCCGACAGCGGCCGCGGGCTTCTGTCAGAATATAAAGAACACGGGGGATTCCTCGATCAAAGTGCTCATAGCATTGATGGAGGAATCTGTTCTTTTTTTTAGTTCAGCCCGCAGGTTAAACAAAAAAAATATAGCAGTGTATGACCAGCTTTTGGGTCTGTTCACACTAGTACAGCGCGTTCATCGCACACTCCTTGGGGATGAACGCACTGTACTGCGCTATCACACCTACCCTGTGTTCTGGTGCGGGAGGTGCGTTGCAATGCCATTTGTTAGTAGATCTCATTGAGATGGTCATTTGAAAAGTAGATCTTAACACAAAAAATTGTGGGCACCCCTGATGTACAGAGAATAGAACATATTTTACATGTAACAACTGTAAATAGTGGCATCTACAGGCCAGAGGTATGAACACCACATATTCCCCTCATAGTACACAACCGTAATTTTCCCTAATATTGAAAAATACAGACAACAACAATTTAAAGATATATATTACAAAGAGTACTATGCATTTTCATTATGGACCAAGGATTATCACATAATCCTTGGTCCATATAGGAGACCTTCTGATTCTTTGAATATGTGTAAGTGGTTTGGGTTGCTGAACTCCAGTTTGGTTGTTATCAGTAGGAATAAGAAAATGTCCTTCATCAAATGAAACTTCTGAAAAGTCCTGCCTAACAGGCACAAGATGGCTTGCATGCCATTTGTGCCCATCAGGCAATTTATAGATGTAAGGTCCTTATCGACAGATCAATCTAAGTCAGGGGCGGACTGACAGCACATGGGGCCCCTGGGCAATATGAGATTATGGGGCCCCCTTGTTCTCCGCCCATATACAAGCCCCACTAACCCACAAGCCCCACCCACATATACATTGTTGTGTTACAGAATTATTTCCCCACACTTTTTTCAAAATAGCAGATTATTCACTAAAAGTTGAATTTAATTGCAGGGGAATTGGTAGGACAGTGTCAGCACCAATTCAGAGATGATTTGAGGATCTACAGCTGAGTGATACACAAATAAGATACATTTTTGTATTAGTTAAGGTACTTGAATGCATTTTAAAATGTATTTAAGTTAAGTCCCCTTTCACACCAGGGCATTTTTAGCTCGTATTTTTCAGCATGGAGAAGCTCCGCACAAGAAATCCTATTCTATAGTCCCCATTCACGTCTCAGCATAGCATAGCGCTCTCCATTGCCCCCAATTAATTTGAGATCTTACCTCCTCCCTGCCTAAACATTCTACAGCCCTTCTCTGCCACGGTACCACCTCTCCAGACCTTCCTCTCCAAGGCCTCCTCTCACTTACAGCTCGACCTGGAACGCTAGAAGGACTACCGATCCCAGACGGCCGTGCAGGGGTAGCTCTGAGCCGCTCTATAGACAGGCCAGGACGGGGCATAATGGGAATTGTAATCTGGAGGGCAGGGGCCACGGGCGCTCACGCAGTGCCCGACTGCCCGGATGGTCAGTCAGCCCCTGCTCTAAGTGGATTGGAAAGTTTGTATTGTCCCTGTTTTATTACACATGTTGGGTATCTCCACACACGCCAGAGTGAGAGCAATAATTCTAGGGCCAATATTTACATGCATCTCTAAACTGATGACCTGTAGGGGCTTTTAAAGCGTATGGACATTTTGGGGTACTGAATTCTGTCAGTTTCATGGACCCACACAATTTTTTACCTGGGCATGTTGGGTATCTATTTACTCGCTGTAACCTCATCTTTTATATTTTACCAAAAAAATGGTTGTATGTAGTGTTTTGGGGCACTAAATGTAACGTAAGTGCATTTTTCACTATATTTCTGGGTTTGATAATAAGTTGTGCTAATGTCGTGCAACATAGAAAATTTGGAAATGCCACCATTTTATTCTACAAAGTCTTGGCTTTCATAAAATATATAATTTTGGGGGGTTGTAAGTAATTTTCAGGCCTAAAATGTGAATTATAACATGTAAACAAAAAATGAAAAAAGGCCTTTGTCCTTAAAGGGTTAAAGCTTCTGTTAAATATCTCAATCGCTCTATTTGCTTGGGGGTAATAAACTGTGCACCAAGCACACTGTTTCTCTCTGAGGAAAGATTCAAACTCAGATAAAACAAATTGCGGTACATTGTCAGACACTAGTCTCTTTTGGTTACCTTGCTTGCTGAAGAATGTGGAGAAAAAATAAAATACAGTTGCTGATGTTATATTTAAGACAAATGCAATTTCTGGCTATTTACTGTAATAATGCATTATTCTTATACCCTGTTTCCCCGAAAATAAGACCTACCCCGAAAATAAGACCTAGTACTATTTTTGGGAATTGCTAAAATATAAGACCTACCCCAAAAATAAGACCTAGTTGTGACCATTCCCAGGGCCGGTGGTGGCATAAGGGGGAACTTGAAGAGCCGCTGGAGAGAATCAGTGGTGCCAACGCAGCCAGCGCTAGAGGAAGCGAGGCGGCACCGCAGGGAGCAGAGCCGCATAAGCAGATGCCTCCTCTATAGCGCTGGCTCCTGTCACAGGCGGAGTGTTACCAAATGCACTCCGCCTGTGAGGAATCGATAGTCAAAGTGCGCTTCGCTCATTCTGGCCAGTGATTGGTTAGCAAATTGTTCTTGGCAAGGTACGGCACCCCTGATTGCCCTGATCACCATATTTTTGTACATGAATACATGTAGACTGTTGTACATGAAAAAGTGTGGATTGTTGTACATTAAAACAAAAAAAAAGGACCTACCCAGAAAATAAGACCTAGTGTGTCTTATTTTGTCTTATTTTCGGGGAAACACGGTAGTAAATCAGCAGTCCACAGGTACCTCTGTGAAAGGACCTACAATATCAATAGCAAGCTTCCCCTAAGCAGAATCTGGAAATGGCACTGCCTGAAATGGTGGAGTGTGTGTGGTAGCAGATTTGACAAGTAACTCAAGATTGAATGGCAGTTAGTACTTGGGTATCCATGCCGGCCCATCTGTATAGTTCATATATTCTTTGCTTTGCTCTTACATTTCCTTAGTGACTCATGTACAAGGCACTCTCTCAACTAAGGACAGCTCATGTCTAATCCTGTAGTAAGGTCATAGAACAGGGCTCTATCTATATTCTGAGTTTGGCCATTTACTTTGTAGAATAGCCCATATTTATACTTGTAATGGGCATGCAGGACAAGCCTCTTTGAACTCAAATACCATAATTGCATTTATAGAAGTAAATGCAACAACTTCAACTTCTTCATCCTATGCACTAGGAGCTGCAGATAAGGGTAACCGTGACAATCGCAGTAACATTCTTCAAACCTGTTTGTATGTATTGTGCATTTGCATTCCAGCTTTCCTACTGTAAGTCCTTTTGTGGTAAGGAGTGTAGCTAAAGGACTATGATTACTCTGCAAGTGTATGTGTTGCAAATACCAGCTCCATGGCTGGCTGCTGCATGTCAAAATACTGGCCAGGCATGCTGGCTAATGTCATTGACCACAGATAGTCCCTCAATGTAAATCCAACGTAAATCACATCGTCCAGCTATCCATCATCAACCACCATGAGCGACACTCAGACGACTCATGGACATGATGACCCATGCCACAACACTCCTCTCTTGTCGCACTCCTGGTGCAAATAACAGCTGCTGCATGCCAACATGTAGGCCCGGCATGCAGGCTGATGTCATTGACCACAGATGGTCATAACCATGTTTTGGTTAATAATGTCACTTGAGATCCCCTGGCCCCATTGTTTACAAACAGAAGCCGGCAGGAAAGGAACTTTCATTTAGAAGTAACAGGTTTTTTTTTGTTTAAATATCACTTTGCTGTTGTACCTACTACAAGTGCTCCACTTAATGTGCAGATTTAAGGCATAATTTAAAAATGTAATAGTTTGAACAGCTAGCCGTTGCTGCAGAAGCGGATCTGAAAACCCTGACTGAGGTTGTACAGACGACGGCACAGTCCTCACCTGCTGAAACTGGCGATGTCCACTCAGCTGTCCATATGGGTCGTTTCCTCTCTAAGATCACTGCAGATGATGACCCAGGGGCCTTTTTACTGTTGTTTGAAAGGACCGCCGAGAGGGAAGGTTGGCCTAAAACCCAGTGGGCCGGGCTGGTCACCCCCTTTCTTACGGGAGAATCACAGAAGGCCTACTATGATCTGGAGTCAGCAAGAGACTCAGAAGGTCGAGCAGGAAATCCTGGCACGTCTCGGCGTCACCTTGGCTGTTCGAGCCCAATGAGTCAGCAGCTGGACCTTCCAGAAAAAGAAGCCCCCAAGATCACAGATGTTCGACCTAATCCACCTGGCGCGGAAATGGCTGCAACCGGAATCTCTGTCTGGACCGCAAATAGTTGATTGTGTGGTCATGGACCGATTCCTGAGGTCACTACCAATTCCCCTGCAGAGGTGGGTGAGCCAAGGGAACCCCAAGTCGGCAGACAACTTGGTGGAGCTTGTCGAGAGGTATTTTGCCACAGAGAGCCTGATCGCCACCCCTACAGACGCCCTGACTTTCCACCCAAGGCCACGGTCTCCCCAGGAAGCCGGTAAGACTGTTCCAGGGGAAGTGGGTGGTAAGTCTGGCATGGGAGGGGGTAGGTATGTTGGTGCCAGGTCTGATGTTTGGCGTCCCAAACCAGGGAAGCCGATTCCAGTTAGCAAACCAAGGTAGGGCAATAGCTGGTGTTTCCATTGCCACGAACTGGGACATGTTGCAGCAGGCTGTCCATAGACAGATGAACCAATGCAGTGTGACGTATTTCTCCGACGGCAATCTATGTTTGCTGCTGTTTCATGCACTGCAAAGCCTAGTGTGGGAAGACACATGTGTCAAATGACTGTCAATAGTAAGCCTATTATAGCTTTGCTGGACTCGGGAAGATTGGTTACTTTGGTTAAAGCCGAGATGGTGGAAACTGAACTGTCATGCTAGAAAAGTTACTGTGATCTGTGTACATGGGGATACCCCGGAGTATACTATAGCCACTGTTGAATTTGAAACTGACTTGGGTGCTGTGACTCTTCGGGTCGGACTCGTACCTCACTTAGTGCACAAGGCCATCGTTGGTAGGCACTTCCCTAAGTTTTCGGAACTGTGGGATCTGGCTCAAGGGCAGAGCCAGAACCCTTGGCCAGCACCAATAGTGTGGGTGCAGGGGACTCCTCTCAGTTAACTGATCTTAAGGTACACAAGCCGTACAGAAGGGTGGTGTTGGAACTTGCCCCTGGACACTTGCTGGGAGGTCATTTAGGGGTTGAGAAAACCAGTGAAAGGGTGTTACGCAGATTTTACTGGCCAGGGGTACGGAAAGATATAGACAACTATTGTCAATCCTGTCCTGTGTGTCAAATGTCAGCACCTCTAGCACACTTCCAAAGTCCTTTAGTGCCCTTACCCATTATTGAAGTCCCCTTTGAAAGGATTGCAATGGAAATTGTGGGTCCACTGCCCAAGTCTGCCCAGGGCCATAAGTATATTCTCGTAATCATTAATTATGCTACCCGTTACACCGAGGCAGTTCCTTTGCACACCGCTTCTGTTAAGAACATTTCTTTTTTTTCACAGGTAAAGTTTTTATTGGTTTTGTAGACATATAACAAAAGAGCAGGGGGAGGGGGGGCTCCGCCTCAGGATCAAGGAGAGAGAAGGATACGTCCCCTCAGCACGTTCATGGTGAACTAGAAGCGTCTGAAAGACATTGGAACCCACTGCATGCAAACCCTATCTGCAGAGTCCTAAAATTCCCACCTCAGCCAATATCTATGCTACTGCGCAGAAGGTTCAGACGGGAGCAGGGTCTCTCCGCCTGGCCCCTCCAGGGTGCTTAGAACATTTCTAAAGAGTTGTTCATGGTGTTCAGTCGTGTGGGGGTCCCTAAGGAGGTACTCACTGACCAGGGCACCCCTTTCATGTCAAGCGTAACTAGAGAGTTGTGTAGATTGTTTAAGGTGACACATTTGCGCACCTCCGTGTACCACCCACAAACTGATGGTTCGGTGGAGTGCTTTAATAAAACATTGAAAAATATGTTGAAAAAAGTTGTTGACAAGGATGGAAAAAACTGGAACTTTCTACTTCCATACTTAATGTTTGCCATCAGGGAGGTTCCACAGTCCTCAACCGGGTACTCTCCATTCGAGTTGCTCTATGGGAGACATAGTCAAAGAAACATGGGAGGGGGAGCAGACACCCCACAAAAGTGTCATTGAGCATATCGCTAAGATGCAGGAGAGGATTACCACAATCATGCCTATGGTAAAGGAACACTTACTGCAAGCCCAGGCAGCCCAACAAAGAATATACAACTGGGGAGTCCGACTCGGTGTTTTCTCGACTGGTGACAGGGTCCTAGGGTTGGTTCCCACGGTTGAAAGCAAGTTTTTGGCTAAGTGGCAAGGTCCCTGCAAAGTAGTTGAAAGAGTAGGGGAGTGAATTACAAGGTATATCAAGTGGGTAAAAGGAGGCCCAAGCAGATATACCATATAAACTTGCTAAAGCCCTGAAGGGATAGGGTGGCATTAACAGTGGGAATTGTCCCTGTGTCCACTAGGGGTCACTGAGTTCAATATTCCCGACAGTTCAAAAACAGGAAGCTAGAGAGTTCCTGATAAAAAAACAGAGAGAAATTTTCAGAGTTGCCCGGTACGTCTGCAGAAGTTCAGCATGATATTGTCACTGAACCTGGAGTCCGTGTCAAGCTCAAACAGTACCAAATTCCTGAAGCTAGGAGAAAGGACTTCAGTGAGGAAGTCAATAGGATGCTGTAGCTAGACGTCATTAAAGAATCCAATAGTGACTGGTCTAGTCCCATCGTGCTACTCCCACAAGCGGATGGCACATGTAGGTTTTGTAATGACTTCAGGAAACTCAATTCGGTGACCAAATTTGACACGTAACCAATGCCCAGAATCGATGAGTTTATAGACAGACTTGGTCAGGCCCGCTATCTGACCACTTTGAACTTTACCAAAGGATATTGGCAAATCCCCCTGACTGATAGAGCCAAAGAAAAGACTGCGTTTGTGACCCCTGAGGGTTCCTTTCAGTATAAAAAGATACTTTTTAGTTGCCTTGGACGCACTGCGGTATTATCTGGAGCACCACTTTGATTTAATAACTGACCATGCTCCCCTCAAGTGGATGGCCCAAAAGAAGGAGACAAATAGACAGGTAAAGCAATGGTTTCTGGCCCTTCAAGACTATGTCTTCACTGTAAAGCATAGGCCAGGGCTTAAAATGGGGAATGTTGATGGCTTGTCCCGGGTTCATTCCTGTTGGGCCACTGGTGTTCCAACGCCAGGGTTGAAACAAGGTGGGAGAATGTGTAGCACAGCGTCCCAGAGGGAGCCTGGGAATGTCCTGTTCGGAGTTTATAGGTGCCAGGTTCCTCTCCTATACATTTAGGGATTGCTGATCCGGGCTCCAGTGCAGGGTTTACTCCTCTCTCCACTGGCAATTTAATCTCACCTGGAACCTGTAGTCCTCTCATCCTGGGGATCAGACAAGTCCTGTCTGAGAGAGCTGCAAGGTTGGTGAAAACTAGCAAACATTGTATGTGGAGGCTGACAAGCGGTAGACCTGCTCAGCCTGTTAGTTAGGACCTATATTTGTGTTTATGAAGTTAGTGCCGGGGGACGTCTAGGTTTTATTTTTGTTAGTTTCTTTACCACTGTACAGCACCTATGAATACTCTTGTAAATATCACCAATAAACACTGCACTGTTTACCACTACTCCCTTGGACTTGGTATCTGTGCCCAAGAGACTGGTTATTCCCAGGGGGCTTGTGCACCGGCTAGCGATCGCCAGCTCACACCAGCTACCAATGTCCCGTTTTTACCAAAAGCTTGCAAACAGGCCTTGAAAAAGGCCAAATCCTCCTGTGAACCGAAGCCAGGCCAGTTCACTCATCACTATCGGAGAGGGGCACAAAGCAAGATTTTCTGCGTAACAAAGGTACCAACTTAATAGCAGACATTTTCTCTTGTCTTTTCTTAAGCATGATAAATTTTGTCGGCTGCCAGTGGATAGGAAGATGCCGAATGCTTGTCAGTTGCACAACAGAGGAACAACTCTGGCTTTTTTCTCTTCATAAAGCTTTTTTATTGTCCAAGCGACATGTATCCAGCATCTTTATATCCATTGGCAACCAGTAGAGCTCTACTGCACAGGGTTGAGCACTTGCATTTTTCTGAAGTATGTGAATAATGAAAATTTGACAAGAGATATAACCCCTCCCCGCTCTGTCCCCAAAAAAACTTTGGCTGGAGTTCTACATTAACTTCTTGCAAGGCTATTGAGAGTTGATTAGCTGTTGAACAATGTGATGCTTTCTCATCCTGTCACACAAGCATACAATGTGCTTACATTTAAACCTCCCTTAAACTCGTAAATGCTAGCACTGGGCTATTGTGCTTTGTCAACAGCATTCTTTCACTGGCTGACATGCTACTCAAATGTTTCCATCTACCCCAGTTTTCCTGGGACAGCCCCAGTATTGATCTAGCTTAGATATTCCTACAATTTAAATATTTATTTGTCACAAATGTGCAAAACAATTAAAAAGTTTTAAGTTCAGCATTATTTAAAATAAAAATGATGATGCATTGTTAAAACTGACATAGCAATGGGAATTGTGGTTGCTTCTTTTATATAAAAAGATAGATGGGCTGACGGTTAAGAGCACTTTAGTGTTTGAAGTACCTGGCGGTACTTTATCCACAAATCACTGAATTAAAACTATCTGGCCCTTCGCTGTTACAAGGCTGGAAATTCAGTACAGCTAAAATGTGAAAACCTATCAAGATGACTAACAATCTTAGAGGTGACCGTCCTGTATTCCTGGCAGACAAGGTCTGTCTGTGACTACAGCGGTCCTGTTTATTTTCTGCTGATATTTATACCATAGGCTGCACATTTTGGCTTCTCCTGGCAGTGGGGACTGGATCTGTGCCTCACCTGGCTGCAGACATGAACTAACTGGCCAACAAACATATTGCTGTTGGCTCCCATTACAAATTCCCTGGACACAGAATTCCTAATGCTGAAACACAGCACATGAGAGAGAGAGAGGGGGAACAGCTGTGCTGAAATGATTGGGGGGGGGGGGGGGGTGTCAGGTGAGAGATAGCAGTGAGGAATGGACAGATAGCTACGATCTGAGAAAAAAAATATTACATTGCTCTCTGGATGATAGCTGAACTAAAATTCCTCTTTATCTTTAGCTGATGGAAGTTTGGTCCAATTTAGTCATATGCAGAAAAATATTATTATGCCAATTTTAGTCTGTCTGAGGTGCATAGTGCACTGTGTATACATGTCTGTACATTGGTTTCTTGGAATCTGTGCAGCAGCTGTAAAAACCTGATCACGTTTATGACCTGTGTAGCCAGACATAGTATATGGTGATTTTACAGACTTTCTGGTGTAGCGCTACCCCCGCAAGGGCCGCTGTAATATACGGGCCTTCTATCCCACACCAGTGATGACTTACCCTCTCACCTGGATCCAAGTGACACCAAGACACCGCTTAAACTTTTAGAAGGGCTTTATTAGAACTAGCAATAAGCCCTGGAAAGCGATAAACTGATTAACAGGCTAACAACATTAATTGCAATGATATAATACAACCGCTTAGCAGATTAAACCAGGATTCCGGTTCGTTCACTTTGACCGCCAGTAAGAGGCCCTGCCTGAAATGCACTAAGAGAGTGCTGAACGAAACTGTCAGTTACACAATACAGCAATACTGCTCAATAAGTACCTAAAAGTAATATAACTGACAGTAAGAACATATCTAGGTGTTAGGATCCAGAGCGCCTCCAGGTGGCGCTGGAGCTAGCCTTGCAGTTCCAGTGCTCACCTGCGGGTGTCTCCCAGCACTTAGCCATCACCTGGTGCTTCCTGGGAGGGTATTCAAACCCTCCCTGCAGTCAGGACGATAGCTCAGTGTTGTTTCCTGTTTGTCCTGAACCCAGAATCCTGTTTTGAACCTTGTATACCTGTGAGTCCCGAATCCTGTTTTGAACCTTGTTACCTGTAAGTCCTGAATCCTGTTTTGAACCTTGTTACCTGTGAGTCCTGAATCCTGTTCTGAAACCTGTTACCTGTGAGTCCTGAACCCTGTTTGAAGTCCTGTTTCATGTGGCTTTTGTTTGCTGTCCTGAGCCTTGTTGTTGGTTGTTGCTATTAGTCTAAGTTGTATATTAAACAAACTATACAAATCTAACATCCTTGCGTGGTCCGTGTAACATACTTGCCTTGTCCGTGTGGTCACACGTGTTTGGTCTGCCTGTGTGGGTGCCTGCGGAGGTGTGGGGTCACCTGTGCCGGTATCGCTGACAGAACACTGAGCCCACGTACGACCAAATCGACCACACGGGGACCTACAGGCTTTTTCTGAGCTTTATTTTTCCCCTGTTAGTACAGTTAGCATGGATCTAACTGCTGGTCCTTTTGAGGGGGACGACTTCACCCCTCCATTCACTGCATTACAGGTTGTGTCCCTGGAGTGGCTATGGGAGGATGATTCAGCTGGGTTTTTTGAGTATTACTCGCAGTGTTCTCAGGAGGCCTTGTTGAGATGTGCTGAGGCAGTGCAGCTCCTTATTAACCAGGGGGTCTGTGTGGATGCCTTTGCCCAACCCCTGATTCAGGCATGGTATCACCTATGGTTACTGGTTAGGGAAACGGGTTTGATGAGGGAAACGGGTTTGACACACATGATAAAACTCCCAGTTTAACTCAAAATATACCCCAGTGGTTGACAGAAACCGGGATACAACAAAGACTTAAAATGCTCAATGCAAACAAAGCAGTGGGTCCGGATAACCTGCACCCCAAGGTACTTAAGGAATTAAGCCAGGTTATAACTAGACCATTAATCCTCATTTTTAAGGACTCCTTAATGACTGGTAGGATCCCCAGTGATTGGCGGAGGGCTACGGTAGTCCCAATATTCAAAAAGGGGGCAAGGTGCCAACCTGGGAACTATAGGCCGGTCAGTCTAACATCGGTAGTTTGTAAAATGCTAGAGGGCATAATAAAGGATTATCTGGTAGAATTTGTTCAGGAAAACGGGATAGTTAATGACAATCAGCACGGGTTCAGGAAAGACCGTTCCTGCCTAACTAACTTGCTAACTTTTTATGAGGGGGTAAGTAGAGATATGGACGGAGGTAAGCC
>NW_017306777.1:270124-351396 GCF_000935625.1 Nanorana parkeri | reverse complement strand
GAGGAGATTAAGGGGGGATATGATTTCCATGTACAAAATGTTTAATGGTGGTAGCAACATTAGCGATAAACTGTTTAAAATTAACTCCGTTACAAAAACTAGAGGCCATCACCTAAAATTGATGGAAAAAAAATTCCAGCACAAGGGGTGAAGGGGGTTCTTCACAGTAAGATCAGTTAGGGTCTGGAACTCACTGCCACAGGCGGTGATTTCAGCAAATAATGTGGAATTGTTCAAGAAACTTTTGGACGATTTCTTAAGGGACCGTAATATACAGGGGTAGGGTACTCCTAGAATGAGATCCTAATAGGTTGGACTTGATGGACTAATGTCTTTATTCAACCTCAAATACTATGTACTGCAGGCTAGTTCCAACTCCAGGTCCCGATCAGGTTTAACCATGTTGCCCATGACAACAGCAGTAGCTACTGCTACTCCTAATTATGACAGCTGCCCCCAGTTTGCTACGGCAACACCTCCTGTCTGCCAGTCAGCTACGCCTGTTCCCAAGGCTACGCAGCAAGAAACTTTGCTACATCTCAGGTGGATGCGGAGGATCTTGAGGAATGGACTGATTGTTCAGAGGAGGAGGATTGCAGTGACTGCTCTGAGGATGAGGCTGTGGATAATCGTCTGGGATACTCAGGGTTAATTCCAGCTCAGCTTGCTCTGGTTCCAGTCCCACCAGTTCCTGTTTGAGACGATCCTGTTCCTGTTTCAGCTGATCACGTTTCTGTTTCAGCCGTTCACGTTCCTGTTTCAGCCGATTACGTTCCAGTCCCAGCCGCTCCAGTTCTTGTTCAAGACGATCCTGTTCGAGACAATCCTGTGCGGGATGATCTTGCTCCTGTTCCAGTCGCTGCCGATCCAGCTCCTGTTCTAGTCGCTGCTGATTCAGCTCCTGTTCCAGTCGATGCCGATCCAGCTCCTATTCCAGTCGATGCTGTTCCGGCCAAACCAGTTCCTGTTCCAGTCGAGCCGATGCCGGTTCCCGGCCAACCTGCCCTGGTGCAAGATGCTTCATCCCTGGGGCCTCCCTTATCCACGTCCCTCCATACTATCCTGAGAGGTTCCCTGCATCCTTTGGACAGGCTGGCCCATTCAAGCAAGTGGGGTCCTCGCCCATTCCTTAAGACCCCTTGCTTTCTGGTCTCTGACGATCCTGTGCCTGCTGCCCATTTCCTGGTTTCTGACGATGCTGTGCCTGCTGCCCAGCTCCTGGTCTCTGACGATGCTGTGCCTGCTGCCCAGCTCCTGGTCTCTGACGATCCTGTGCCTGCTGCCCAGCTCCTGGTCTCTGACGATCCTGTGCCTGCTGCCCAGCTCCTGGTCTCTGACGATCCTGTGCCTGCTGCCCAGCTCCTGGCCTCTGACGATCCTGTGCCTGCTGCCCAGCTCCTGGTCTCTGACGATCCTGTGCCTGCTGCCCAGCTCCTGGTCTCTGACGATCCTGTGCCTGCTGCCCAGCTCCTGGTCTCTGACGATCCTGTGCCTGCTGCCCAGCTCCTGGTCTCTGACAATTCTGTGCCTGCTGCCCAGCTCCTGGTCTCTGACGATCCTGTGCCTGCTGCCCATCTCCTGGTCTCTGACGATCCTGTGCCTGCTGCCCAGCTCCCAGTCTCTGACGATCCTGTCCTGCTGCCCAGCTCCTGGTCTCTGACGATCCTGTGCCTGCTGCCCAGCTCCTGGTCTCAGACGATCCTGTGCCTGCTTTCCAGCTCATCGCCTTTGCCGATCTGGTGCCCGAGGTCCAGCTCATAGCCTCTGCCGATCCGGTGCCCGAGGTCCAGCTCATCGACTCTGCCGATCCGGTGCCCGAGGTCCAGCTCATCGCATCAGCCGATCTGGTGCCCGAGGTCCAGCTCATCGCCTCTACCGATCCGGTGCCCGAGGTCCAGCTTATCACCTCTGCCAATCCGGTGCCCGAGGTCCAACTTATCACCTCTGCCGATCCGGTGCCCGAGGTCAAGCTCATTGCCTCTGCCGATCCGGTGCCCGAGGTCCAGCTTAATACTGTATGACTGTGTGCATGCAGTGGGAATATATTTAAGTGATCTGAACAACAGTAAGGATAGCCATTTTTCGAAAAATAAATAAAATAAGACCAATTCCATTCAAAATTGACTTTTTCATTTGGGATGGAGTGGATCAAGGTTAATTCCCATCCACGTCTGTAGGAATATAATTTTCTATGCCTGGCATGGATGTAAGCGTATGGTTGGGGGTTCTTCCTTTTGCTGCGGTGATCAGAGGATGTAATGCTATTCTCTAGTGCTAGATATTTTTTTAACTTCTGCACTTCTGTAGTACATCATGTATGGTGTAGAGGGCATTTTAAGCCATCTATTGGGATGTAGCCAGAAGATAAATGTGCATAACCAGCACAAGGCTTGTCACAGAGGAACATGGCAGGAGCTGGGCAGCAAGGCACAATTTCAAGCTTCGGAGCAACCCCCTTAAAGGAGAACTATGAGGTGATTGCTTTTCACTCACCTCATACCGTGTTTCCCCGAAAATAAGACACTGTCTTATTTTTATTTTTTGCAGGAAAAAAGACACTAGGTCTTATTTTCGGGGGATGTGTTACCGGGCTGGGGGAGGAGTACTCACCGGAAGGTTCCCGAAGGCGGCGTGCTGTTGCCAGTCCCGGTGTCGAAGTTGGCGGGTTGATATGCCGCTTCCATCGGACGTGTGGGCGGGCTGGCATGTGGACGGGAGCTGCAGGCCGGCTGGCGTGTGGGCGGGGCGGGAGCTGCGGCGGTCTTTACATTTAAAATTCAGTTATATGTGTAGCTACCCCTGAAAATAAGACCTAGCGCTATCTTGAGGGATTTCTGTAATATAAGACCTACTCCGAACTAGGTCTTATTTTTGGGGTAGGTTTTATATTACAGAAATCCCTGAAGATAGCGCTAGGTCTTACTTTCGGGGGTAGATCTTACTTTCGGGGAAACACTGCAGTTCTAGCCGACCTGTGACAATGAGACTGTCTCAGGTCGGCTCAGTAGATTAGGAGGTGAGCGAACACATACAAGCGTTTGCTCACCTCTTGATACTGTCACAGCTCTCTGCCGTGAAAGGAGAGGGGCTGGATTCCCCCCTCCCCGCTCCGATCTGCCAGCGGTGACTGGCGGGAACGGACGGGAGAGGGGGCGGGTACAGCTGGCTCTGCCTCTAGATATGCAGAGCCAGCTGTCACTCACGCAGCTGGGCGGATCTAGACATAATTGTCGGGATCCGCTTCAGCTACGGCGTCTCAGTATACTGTGAGCTGTAGCTCGCGGTATACTGAGCTTAGGGTGACGGGAGGACGCTAGTTTGTGTCCTCCCGTTACCCTAAGGAGAACTATGGGGAAAAGCCTTAACCCCATAGTTCTCCTTTAAGGAAGGACCATAGAGAGGCAAGTTGTCAGAATACAAATTTCTAGCTAGGCACGGCTGCTGGCAGCTGGATTCTTCCTGTTTGAACCAGACTTTTTCCAACAGAAACAACAGTCAGGCTATCAATGCTTGAAAAGAACAGAATATATCTGTAAATGTGTGCCTTTAAGAGGACTGTAGTTAGTATGGGCAGTAAAAAGTCCCCATCTTCCACTGAGCTGACAGAAGTACTCACTTTCTCTATTGGCTTGAAGAATCTACTCCCAGATAAACTTTGGAAGAATGCCACGTTAAATTGATGGCAATACATTGATTAGGAAGGATGTGCTCATACAGAAAGCTTATAGGGTAACTGAGGTTACTTACCTGAAGACAGGATGAATTGTGGCACCAATTGTTGGGACATCAGGCCACCCAAACACCTTGCATGCAGACAATGCATGTGGAGTAGGCTGCTTCCAGCACCCTGCATTTGGTACACCACATATCCACTGTTACCTATGTGTTTCTTTACAGTTCTTGAGAAATGGGGGCATGAGTTGTTCCAACCAAGGTGGAAGGGGGGTTAAAAGTCAGCCTGCCTACCTCAGCTAGTCAGTCATGACATACAGTAGCTGTGACAGGTAAGGCTGGATTTTCAGCTGAGCTACCATTATAAGCCATGTATTCAAATGATCTTTATTTCCCTAACAAAATCATCTTTGGAATGAGCTGTTTTTAAATTGGCAATCACTAGCATACTGCCCCATGACAGCTCTGTTCTGAGAACAACAATAAATTACAATCTGGAAAATCATCCTTTCATTTGGCTGTAGGATCTTGCAGACATTATGTCCACCTCGAGACTCATGCCTAATTGATGTCTACATTTTTTTAAATGCAGGCATTAGGTGTCAGGTGTCTAATATTTTTTTTTAAATAGCTTGAGATTAACAAAAAATAAAGGCATTTCATGAGGAAAGAGGGATGGTAATTTGTAATGGATTGAATAAAACAGCCATGTTTCAATAGTGATTGTCAATGCCAAGGCTGAGAGCCAAATTGTTCTTGTTTTAGTTCATGGTCCTGCTGATTTTTAAAAGAATGCATACAGCTATTCCTGAGCATCTTGGGTCAGTATTGCTACGCTACAATCTATTTCTAGAACACTCATAGCACATTTACGTAATGCAGCTAAATCTCTTGCCTTCAGACATTGGAAACAATTTCAAAGCTCTACAATAAAGTTAGAGAAATCCCGCTACCCATTTAAGGTAGACTTGGCAAGCATAGTATATGGCAAGCTGGTACACATGGACAGAGTTAGAGCATAGAAGAGGTCTGTAATAACAAGTCAGTCTTGGTCAACAATTTATAGCCTTATCCGGTCAGTTTACATTTTATCATTGATTGAAAAAGGGCAAGAATCATACCAATTTACTGTAGTATGGAGCTACTACTGTGTTGAGCCAATGGGCTTGTGAAGACAGGAGTTCATGTTAAACGTGGGAAATTTCCATTCTAACACAACACTGCTCAAATGCATGTGTTTGGATGCAAAATGCAGAGTTTCTAAGAAAAGCCTGTATTTGACCTGCATTGCAGCAATCCAAATGTACATTAATAGGACCTTCTGCATCCAAAGGAACGCATTTCAAAGCAGGCCAAATGCAGGCACTGAGCTGTCATCTACACTACTCAATTGAATTCAAGGTGAATCTGCTAACCCACATTAGACGCGCATTTAAAACACAATACCCATGTAAACAAGCCTTATATGTACCTAACGCCCCACAGATAGACCTAGCGCATTACCTAAATTCATCACAGAAAAGCATAAAAGTACAGAATTGTTATGTATACTCTCAATGCTTTCTAAAAAGGCTTTCAGCTCTGAGCAAATATTAATGGCAGGAGGCAGAAAGAGGTCATATATGACCATTCACAGCTTGTACACTCTCCTGTCTCTCCTCTCGCATGGAAGAGAGCTAAAAGTGACAGCGGATGCATGTGGTGGGATGAAACTCATTTTTCATAATACATGAACCTGCGAGAGAAGGATAACATACAAATGCCTTTCAATTTACAGATAAACTTCACTTAAGCTGCAATCTCCTTTGTTACACATGGACGCTTTGTACTTTAAAAAGGAAGGGGGGGAGTGGATTTCCACAATTACATACATACCGCAAAAAAAATCCTAAAGGAGTTCTACTTCTAACCCATTTCCATTCTGTCCAAAGCTATAAAGAGTTCTGGGTAAGTACACCCTTTAAGTGCTTTGATAAAGCAGATCACAAACTGTACTAGTACACTGGTTCAAGAGGCTTGAAATTCACTTTTAAGACAAACGGCAGTCATGCCTACCAAAAGTATGAGCATGCTGCTTTCATTAGGGTCTAATTAGAGGCTCAGTTCTAATTAAATGTAAATGGTCCATCAGTAACAAAGTTGCTCAGAAAATATACTGAGATGGACATATCTTACATTCCGCACAAATATAACTATACATGAGCTTATCTCCAGTGGGAAAACTATTGAATGACAATGACGTAAATGATGTAAACTAAGAGGGTAAAAAGTCAGCTGGAGAGATAAATCTGTTTAAGGAAAATTGAGAGAGCCTGCATCTTTTAGATAAACACAAGATCATTCCACTTCTCAGCTTTCCGTGAATTTTGTTATGTCTATATAATAACTGCAGGAGTGGTCACCTGCTGAGAGCCCACTCTGCATATGCTCTCGTCGTTCTTTCCAGGAGGATAGAAGAGCATTTGGAAAATGAATAGAGATTTGTGATTGCAGCTGCAAAGCGATAAATAAACTGTGCCCTCTTCCGTATCCCCTTGCTTTCCTCAGCCTGCAGCTGGTTTGATGTCTGTTTGGGTTCCACCTGATTCAGGCTGTTTTACATTCAAGACAGTAAGAATTCACTGACCTTCAGCTGAAGGAAGAATGAACAGGGAATATTTATGCAGATTGGTAAGACCAATCATTGCTCCATGTTGAGAATAATGCACCTGCAATGTGCTATGTCTGTACAAATATGATGACCCAGTGTCCTCAAAATTAGCCCTTACTTCAGAAAGGGGTCATAAAAAACAATAAGAGAAGTAAAAGTTCCATGCAAAATCACCAACATTTTTAAAGTGAAGCTGCACAAAACTAAACGTAGTGTGCATAAATATGGTCAAATGTGGCCACAATGCGGTTAAACAAACCATAACACACACCTGACCAAAAATGACAAACTCTCACCCTCTCTCTTTACTATTCTTTTCCTTTTTCAAGATCTGTCAACCATCCCACTCCCTCCAACCTCCTCAGCATTCCCTTTCTTTGCTGTTTGCTTTTTTTCCCTATACTTGTCATTTGTCCTTCTCCTCCCTGCTTCTCATCCATCTTTCTTCTCACTACTTCTCAGCCTTCTTTCTCCTGTCTGCTTGTCAATCCTGCTTCTCCCCAATCCTATCTATCCATCCTTCTCTTCCTACTTCATCCATCTCCTCCCAAATTCTCAGTCATCCTTTCTCATCCTGCTTGTCATTCCTGTTTCTCTGCTGTCCTTCTCTTCATGCTTTTTATTCCAACTTCACTGACGTTCTTCTCAGCCACCCTACTTCTGTATGCTTCTCTTTCCTCCTTCTCAGCAATTCTTCTACTCCCAGCAAGTTATTCCTGAGTTTTCGTCCCTTCCTAGCTATGTTTCTCAGCTGTCCTTCGCTTTCCCATCTGACTATCGTTTTATTGCCTACTTGTTATCCAGCTACTAATTCCTATAGAGATATACAGGCGTCCAATGAGAAGCAGAAACAGGCATGACCTAAGTTCCTGTTTTCTGTTTTTGGGGAATGTTTCTTACAAGATGGTGTTGCACTGTTGAGTATGGATCCCTCTACTCGGCGTGCCGTGGCAACTGTAGTCACAACTATGCTCCCTATTTTTGCACCAGTGGTCCATCAGGCACACCTGAGACTGCCCTTGCTCTTGTAGTTTGCATGCCTTTGGTCATAAAGGCAGACCTGGGCCTGGACCAGTCTAATGAAGTTCTCAGTAGACATGTGGTTCAGTGTTGAGTCCTCCATCTTGATCTCAGTGTGTTGTGTGACAGGGGGAGGTTCTCTCTCCATGATGTGCAAACCACATGGTTATCACTAAAAAAAACGCAAAGTTCATGTACATGCACAATTTCAATACAAGTCTATGGGACCAAAAACCGCACAGGATCCGCCCTAAAAAAGCTCCTGCATCTTTTTGTGTGATGGGTGTTTTTCTATGTGTGACGCAGCGCTAAGGTGTGAACAGTTGCCATTGATTTGAATGAAAATGTGTTGTTTTCTCATTTTCGCACGCATTGATCCATGTCTAAAACCGCTAAGGTGCGAACCAGGCCTGATTGTAATCCCTCATCCCTGCTTATACTGCCACAATGTGATCCATTCATTTTCATGCTAGAGTACAAACTACCACCATCAGATCAACCAGAAATCTTAATAAGTATGCACCTAGACAGTTATGTTGTTTTAGAACATTGGCTAAATTACAACAGGGGGTTGCATTATTAAGGTCTTCACCATATATAAGCAGGCCTATATACCAAGTGTCCATCATTCAAGCTCCAGCTATAGATATTAAAAAAAGTTTATTAGCAGACAGTGTCCAGTGCCATAGCAGTGCTCCATGGGTATGGCAGTGGACAAAAATAGGAAAACTAGCACTTTCAAAAGTAGAGTAAAAACATACATAATCCAAAGCATACACATAATGCCAGTGTAGTTCCAGGAGTAAAGATGAAAGACAAAATAGGAGCACAAGGAAGGCTGTGATTAATGAGGAATATTTACTGTTTATAGAATAGGTGTGCAGGTGAGACAACCTGTGACAAGAAAGGTTTAAATGAAAATGCATGTGCCTTCAAGGAGTATACCGATGAGCAACGCTAGGCAGCAGGAGATTTAAGGAATGACAACGTATTTCTGTGACTAATTCAGTTATTGAGACCCTTATAATACTGCATATTGTAACCCCACAGGGGATGGTTTGATATACTGATAAAAAAAATCAGTTAACAATGACTAATACACTACATTGAGTCGGCTAAGGAATCAGACAAAATTCAAGCCATCTATGGACAGTTTAAGACTGAATGATTAAATGACTGACTCACTGTGGGAGCACAAAATGGAGGAATAGTAGGGATAAAACCAGGGAGGAAAAGCATGGCTGAGAAGGAAGGTTGAGAAACAATTATGTGCAGATTACCCGATGTGCCTAGATACAGATCTGCACATCGGTCTGACTCCCTTTGTTAAGTATCTGTACACTTACCAGAGGGAGACCAAGCCAGGAGAAGCTGCATCCTCCCTTCTTCCTCCCCTCTGCTCAACTAGGCAGCTAGAGTGTTCCTTGTGATGAGTACCCAGATGGATACTCACCAAAATGAGCAGGCAGCAGGCTGTTCCTTGCTACTCTGCTGTCTGCACTTCTCTCTATCCTGGCAATCACTTCCTAATCGCGGGGGAAAGAGGAGATTATGTGATACAGTGACCTGCTATAGCTTGCATAGGGACAGCACACGGCGGGGGTGTGCTGTCCCTGTGCAATATTCTGCATGGCAATCCTTGTAAAAGCAATTAGGTTCAAACAGGCTTTAAATATATTTTTTGGTCATAATTATGAAATCCACGCTGTTTTTTTAAATTATTTTGGGTTCTACTTTACATGACAAAAATAACTCAGTTTATGTAACCTACAGTCCCAGTTTTACTTTGTGCAGAACTCTAAAAATGTATAATCGAGTAAATCTTACTGTACAATGTTCCGGTCTGTGACCCTATCTTGTGTTAGCTATAAAGATATATTGTATGGCATATTTATGGCTAAGCCACACTTGCATGTTTCCATCCTATAAACATAAAAAACGCATATTTGTTTCTAAGAGTCGCCTGCCAGTCAGAAAAAAATCCATATATGTGAAGAATGCATAGTGGTATCCAACTTTATTCTTTCTGCCCCCAACAAGAAAGAATGATATGCCTATCTTTCTACCTCATGGTAAAGCACACGATTTTCAGTTTTAAATGATCATTTCCAAGTCCACAAGTCTGTAGCAACCTTAAAGTGACATTAAACTCAGAAGGTAAACATTACAAATGCATTCAAGTACCTTAACTTTTAACTAACATGTAGTTTATTTGTGTACTACTTTGTTGTAGATCCTCAAATCATTTCGGAATTGGTGCTGACACTGTCCTTCCTTCTGGAGGGTGGCTACTTTTGTTCTCCATGGTCCCTGTGTGTGTGTTGTAAAGTAGCCACCGCTCCAAGCTCACTCCTGTGATGGACTACAATCTCAATACAAATTAGTAAACTAAACGTAAGATTGTAGTCCAGCGCAGAAGTGAGCAGCTGTAATCCATCACAGAAGTGAGCGGCTGTAGATCCACAAATCATCTCTGAATTGGTGCTGACACTGTCCTTCCTTCTGGAGCATAGCTACTTTTGATCCCCATGGTCCCGATGTGTGTTTTAAAGTAGCCACCACTCCAAACTCACTTCTGTGATGGACTACAATCTCAATACAAATGAGTACACTAAACATGAGATTGTAGTCCATCACAGAAGCGAGCTTGGAGCGGTGGCTACTTTACAACACACACAGGGACCATGGGGAACAAAAGTAGCCATGCTCCAGAAGGAGGACAGTGTCAGCACCAATTCAGAGATGATTTGAGGATCAACAGCCGAGTGATACACAAATAAGGTCCAGTATTGTTATTAGTTAAAGCACAATTAAACTTTTTTTTTTTGTATATATCTACTGCTAGACAGCAGTAAATATGCAGTATGCAAAAACATTTGAAAAAATAAAAAAAAAGTTACCAAACAGGTACTCCTGAGTGCAAGTGGAAGGAAGAAGATGATCGGATCAAGGGGCATCATTTAAGGTAAGTCCTTAAAGCAGCATGGGGGGGGGGGGAAAAAAAATATTGTGACTTTAATGTCACTTTTAGGTACTTGTATGCATTTTAAGCAACACTTTTTAACATGTGACACTTTCCAGTATAATACATTAGGAGAGCCACAAGAGTGAGAAGTAAATATTTGACTAAAGAAACTTTGATTGGCGTCATGCTTAGAAGAAGTGTATACTGTTGCTAGATCAGTTACTTCTATGCTCATAACATTTAGGTACTTCAAGTTCCTGAGACAACAATGGACATCCTGCAAAGACCTCAGTGTACCTCTGCCTGGGCTTGCCAATCAGGGCACCACATTTAAGTGAAGCTCCACTTTTGCTGAGAAATGAAAACAATCTTCTCCAGGTAAATTATATGCATTGAGGGCGATTTATAAAATAAGAGTGTTCACTTTTAAAGTGAATTCTCACTTATGTTAGTGAATGAAGTTAAACAGTGAAAATTCACTTTGCAATGAATACCCAATCATGATTGGATGATTGAAGTCAGCCCAACTTCACCTCATTCACTTAGCTAATTGAATGTTCTCAAAGTGAATTTCTGTTTGCATAGGGAATTTCACGTTATAACTCACTTTATTCATATAATTATGTTTAAATACGTTTGTTTTTTTAAATATTTGCACATGATTGGGTATTCTTTGCAAAGTAACTTTTTTTACTTTGTTTCACCTCGTTTTCACTAAGATAGGTGCAAATTTATTCTGAAAAAGTGAAAATTCACTTTTGAATTGAACATGATTTACTCCTTAAAGGAGAACTATGAGGTGAGTGTTTTTCACTCACCTCATAGTTCTAGCCGACCTGTGACAATGAGACTGTCACAGGTCGGCTCAGTAGATAGGGAAGTGAGCGAACACATACCGGCGTTCGCTCACTTCTCGATCCTGTCACGGCTCTCTGCCGTGACAGGGGAGGGACTGGATTCCCCCCTCCCCGCTCTGATCCTCCAGCGCTGACTGGCGGAACGGTCGGGGGAGGGGGCAGGTACAGCTGGCTCTGCCGCTAGGTAGGCAGAGCCAGCTGTCACTCACGCAGCTGGGCGGATCCAGATATAATTGTCGGGATCCGCTACAGCTGCGGCGTCTCAGTATACCGCGAGCTGTAGTTTGCGGTATACTGAGCCTAGGGTGACGGGAGGACGCTAGTTTGTGACCTCCCGTTACCCTAAGGAGAACTATGGGGAAAAGCCCTAACCCCATAGTTCTCCTTTAAGTAAATCAGGGTTGGTGTGGGGATTTTGGCACATTTGATATCAGATCTTAATCTGTTCCTGTTCTCCGGATCAAGTTTTAAATAAGAAGCTCTGGCTCCTGTAGTCGCATGATCAGTTACATTGTTGTAACAAGAAGAAAAAAAACACCAGCCACCAACCACCACCAGCTGAAAAACACTAGCAAATCAATTGATCACAAAATGCATTTTCAGGACAGTGTCAGCACCTATTCAGAGATGATTTGAGGATCTACAGCTGACTGATACACAAATAAGATGCATATTTGTTAATAGTTAAAAGAGAACTATGGGGCTAAGTGTTTTTCCCCATAGCTCTCTTCAGGGTCATGGGAGGACATATACTAACTAACCTCCTCTCGTGATATACTGAGAGCTCTGCAGCCGGGACGGTTCCGACAATACTGTCTGGATCCACCCAGCTGCATGAATGACAGCAGGCTCTGCCTATCTAGAGGCAGAGCAAGCTGTGACCAACCCCTCTCCCGTCCATTCCTCCACTCAGCACTGGATGATCAGAGAGGGGGGGAATACCTGCGGGGAGATGTGACTGACAGTCACCTCTCTCTGCAGGGAGATGATCGGAAAGTGAGCAAGTGACGGAATGGGGTTGATTTACTAACCTTATAAACACGCCACGAACAAGTATACACCTCTGTAGTGTGTTCCCTCCCAGCATGATCTATGGGTGGAATCTAAACACCTTTGTAGTGTGTACACACCCAGCAGGTGTGTTGTGCAAAGCCCTGCATGAATTGCAAGGTGATGTTGTGTAAATTAGCTCTACGTTGTGTTTCTTGCGTTGATGAATGCAGGAATGTAAATGCATGAGCTAACCATTTTTGTCTAAACTGTGAAGCAGCATTATATATGCATCATGTGCATGATTTTTCCATATATGGCATTAGTGGAAATATGCTTTTAGAGACTTTTTGGTTGATAAATACGTTTTGCTGTGTGAAAATCACACGCACCTGGTGCGTGCGTGTGTTTAGGTTAGTAAATCACCCCCAATGTGTCCGCTCACTTCCCGATCAATGGAGCCGACCTGTGACAGCTTCTTTGTCACAGGTCGGCTCTAACTATGAGGATGAGTGGAAATCACTCACCTCATAGTTCTCCTTCAAGGCACATTAATGCATTTTTAAGGTTTAACTCTTGAGTTGTCACTTTAAGAAGTTTTGGAAAATCATGGCTTGCTATGGATTGAAATGAAAAGATTACTTTTAATAACATTGTCACGGAGCATGTGTTTTATAATAATTTTGTATTTTATTTGTACAAAGCTGCTGATGTTTGGAGAAGCTTCTGCCGCGCAGTGTTACCTAGCTGGGGGGTGGGGTTGTGCTGCTTAAAGATTTTAAACCACCCAGGTTGTCTTCCCGTGGGTGTGTCAAGCACTATCCATCCAAAACAGTGGTTGGGCAGCTCAGTCACAGGCATTGTTTCTCAGGTGGACTGTCTATGGTCAATCTTAATCATAAATCACCCTCACCACCCACTATAGTAGTCACTGAATAGTAAATTTTAAGTTATTTTAAATTGTATTTTATTTAATCCCTAAAGTATATTTCCACTTTAAAAAAAAAAAAAACTCTCTTTATGTTTGTTATGCGTTCCAATTCACATAGCATACCTAAAACATTTTTTTTTAAACATATTTCTTACCTTTTAGATATTTCATTGGTCTAGGTCAAGGTCTTTGTGGAGATTCCAGGCCACTCAGAGCAGTTTGAAATTAAAAGTAGAGGGACAAACTGAGGGACAGACTGAGCTTCTTAACATACAAAGTATTTAACCCTTTGTTAGGACAGACAGTGTTCAGATCTTGTTTAAAGCTGAGATATACCAGCACAGTACAGACTGGGTTAATTACAGTAAACATAACTTCCCCCAGCCCCCTCCTTAACACAGCATAGGGGAAATCGATTAGGAAAGAGGTTTGGGAAGGAAATATATTGTCTTTGATACACTCGCCAGCATTGCATAATTTTACAAATTGTTTTTAATAGACTGCAATTGCCCAAGCATCAGAGTTTCTACCAGTTATGCAGAGAGGGAGATGCATGCACATAAGGCTCTGGCATTAGCTTATCACATGGTTAAAATAATAACTGGCATGGACAAGTGCGGTTTCCCCCAGAATTAAGGATCTGAAGAAGGCCATAGACAAATAGATGCGTGCCCAATCCAACCAACATTCATTTTATGAATTCAGTCATCATTAATCCAACCAACATTCATTTTATGAATTCAGTCATCATTATTCAGAGATAGAGAGAAAAATAAACATATAGACATAGCTTCTAGAACTGAAAGAGGTAAAAGACTCCTGTTACCCAACAGTAACATTGTAAAGGAGTCAAGTCATTTGAGACCCCTGTCCAAGAAATTCCAACTATCTTGGCCTGTAGCTTTTCCTTACTAAGTACTGTTTTAAATTATAGTGAACTGGATGCCTATATTAATTTAAAAAGAAAGAGAAAAAAAAGTTTAAAAAAAAATGTCCTATATCAACTTGCTGTCCACACAACCTCTCTTAACACTTGGCCTTTAACTGAATGTATTAAGCTGGAAAGACACTGAAAATTATATTACTGCTAAATCCATGGAGCCTAATTGCCTACTTTTTAATGTACAAAAGCTGATTACAGAGTTGGGTCCACTCCTAACATAATAACTTCTAAAATTGGTGTTTCTTCCAGAATTATTTCAAAAGCATGAACAGTTTTGTAGCCTAAGTGTGCAGACTGCCACGTAATGTTCTTTATACCAACTGGCTTGACTGCTGAATATGCATAAACATATTAGCAATTTAAAAAGGGTTACTAACTGAGCAGTTCTAAACAATTCTTAGCAAGGAAAGTTCTGATTCATGCTGGACAAACAATTGATCTAAAAGAAGAATCTTTACTAAGCCATTCCATGATGAGCCGGAAGCTCTTTTAAAACATCAGATGGAACCCATGTATCACAAGTATGGCAATCCTTGCCCAATGCCAACAATGTGGTGCACACACCTTACTTTCATCTTTTAGTCTGTAAAGTAACCCCAGGCCGCCGGGGGTGCGTTAGGGTGCTATTCAAAGGAATGGCAATGCAACGCACATATCATATTACCTGCTACTGCATGCTAAGTGCACTGATTAGCACAAAGCTTAGGTATGAACTGGCCGTTAACTATCTACTAGACAAAAGTTATATAGTCTCTCTAGGCTTCCAAGAGGATATTTATTCGCAAGTGGAAAGGAAGTAGGTTTTGTTTTATGCTTTTCTGCTTCATCAGAAAACTATTGCTTGCCCTTCATGGGCGTAGCACAAGTTTGCTTACTTCCATTCCTTTTTCATCTGAATGGGATATACAATATTGAGGAAGCTGATCAAGGCTAGGAGATCTAAGTATGGAGAAATATAAAACCTGCATCAAAACTGCTTTTAAAGAGATAAAAACCAGTAGAATAAATGAAGTGGAATGAACCAATGATCATCCTATATTATAGAAATTACATATTTTAAATCTGCCTTAGCCTTGTTTTACATTTCTGGAATACTCTTTTTGTGGGGGGAAAAAACATTGAAATCCACACCTGAAACAAAAAGAATAAAATAGATACAAGATCTTTAAGTGAAACTCCAGCTATATATTTTTAGTTGAGCATAGAACAGGGTTAGAACCCATATCAGCTTTCTGTTACTGCTGTTTTCCCATTGAAAAGGTTTCCCCTCACTGCATGTTGCAGAGACAGTGGTCAATCAACAGAGATATTAACAGCACCAACTTACTTTTGTAAGATGGTTGTAATATTTTGTTTTTTGCTCACTGCAGTGCCATTGGACAGAGCTCCCCCCATTTTCTTATTGATTATTAGAGTTTCTATCATAATAAAAACTATAATATAAAATAGTTTGTCTATTGACTTTTATATAAATGTAATTTGTCTTATTGATTGTAATAAGCTCTGCAATTTCTTTTTGTTTTATAAGAGATACACCTTAAGTGCTTATACTGTGAATTCTTTAAGGCAATTCTAACACTGAAAATCTTGCACTTTTATTATGGCTGGCTTGCCTTTGATAACTACGCATAGCTGCACACCCTTGTTGTCTGGTTTCTTGTAGTCATCATGACAATTGCTTGTAAGTATTGGTTAGACCCCTATATGTCTCATTTACTGGCCTCCATCCTCTGCATCTAAGAAATCTGTTAACCTCATATACTCAATTTACAACCACCTGGAACAAAGTATATTTCTTTATTTGTTCTGGTTTCAGTATGCATATGGACATCGAAGGGTCCCAAACACCGGTAAAGTACTGATAGCAGCTGCACTGTATCATAAAAATACTAGACTTTATAAACCATACAGCATGTTTCATGATTCTGCCAATGACTTCATAAAGCAGCATCTTTTGTTTTTGGTCATTTGCTTTGCCATGTATATTCTTTACTGTGTAGACTCATTGTTCAGACCTGCATTCAGCCAATCAGAAGTATGAATGTTACCAGCCAACAGAGACAACATGCTTTTGCAGAGTTCTTTGGTGTTTCTTTGAATGCTGGTTTGTTTCACCATAGGGAAATGGCATCCCAATGAAAATTCTATGGCTGTCAACTATCAGCTTGGTGCAGGACATGGTGCCAGAACATGTGTCATGTCTTGCAAGACTCTATCCCTGGTCATAACAACAGAAGTTTTTTTGCCATGACAGGCTGAATGTGTTTAATAGTTAGGGGCAGTAAAGGGAGGAGAAAGCCAGGTCCAATATTTGTTGGGCCCAAACCTTTGTAACTACAACATTGTATGTGACTTGTAGCAAGTCGCTTACAATGGTTGTTCTAGGATAACAGGCAGGCATATTCCATCTAGGGTCTTGTTACATGTAGTGAATGTACTAGTGTAGTACTGTGGTTTGCTTGTGTGTACCTTTAAAAAAATACATTTGAGCTTATTTAGTGCATAAGATCAAAACTTACTAGCATACATTAATCCAGGGGTGGCCAAACCAGCTGTGTGAAAGTACAAATCCCATCATGTCTCTGCCTCTGGTGTTTCATGCTTGTGGCTGTCAGAATCTTGCAATGCCTCATGGGATTTGTAGTTCCAAAACAGCTGGAGTGCCAAGTTTGCCTACTGCTGCATTAATGTACTATTTGGGATTGATTTGTTAAAATGTTGGAGGTGTTGATTATGGCAAACAAATAGAATTCTTCCATAAAAAGAAAGATGCATCTTGATAGGTTGCTTTTGGCAACAGCTTCAAATTGTGTGTTCACTTTTCTTCTGTTCGCTAAGTTTACGGAGTCAGCTGCTTTTATTTTAAAATGAATAACTACTTAATGTCAAAGGAGATGGTAGCAATTTGCTATTATAGTGTAGCCCTGGCTGGCAGCCCTTGATTGATTGGCAATATCCTGGGCAATGAATGAGTTAGTGGGTGGTGGCAATAGAATGGGACAAGGTAGAATTAAAGATGGAAAACAGATGACAAGGACTGAATGAGAATGGTAAAATAGGTCTATTTGGCAGTTTGGTAGGAGGGGTTATATTTCATGAGGGCAGATTTATAAATGGTGAAGTCTCACAAGGACCTAGTTTTATGTCACACTCGCTCAAGAGCACAGTTATGTCTTTCGAGACTTCTGTTCTTGTCTGTTTGCCAGGGTTGTAGTGGTCAGGGCCTAATTCTGTGTGTAGTGAGGGGAACAAGTGTGTCCAGGTAAGAAGAGAGTGAGCTGTTGTAGACAGAATTGGCCATGTCAGGGCATGACAGGGGTGAGTTTTTGTTGTAGAGGTAGTCAAGAGCAGAATAGAGAAGAGAAGGGTTAAAGTGGCAAAGGTTTCTTTGGGTAACTGCAACTGTGTGCACATGACTGTGCATTGCAAAACCCCCTGAAATGTTACTGTTAGACACAGTACACTGCCTCCTGTACCTTACATATATCCTGCATATCTGGCTAAACTGATTAGCACCAATAACCTCTCACTGAAAACCAGTGACCTCTGATATCAGCTATAACCAAAGCATTCATATGAGCACACGAAAATGTGAATGTCTTCCACTTACATCAGCACAGGCTCCACAACTTTTCCTTAGTGCTTATTTTTGTTATCCAACAAATGCCATAGATTGTCACATTAGCCATTAAGGGATTAAGATAAAGAGGGAACTGTGCCTTGTGAACAGACAGCTTTATTAGGATTTATTACAAAATAAAAGGTAGCAGGGGGAATGTTGCTTTAAACAGAGAAAGAGTCCTAAGTCTATTTATAACATTATGACTGCAAGTTGCAGACATCGTTTAAGCTGTCTTCGTCACATGGAAATTATTTGTTAGTATTCTCCATTAAAAAACGGCTAAAATAAAACAATCCTACAGCTATAAAACTAAAGCAAACTGCATAATAATTGCTCAGCGAAGAACAAGTGACTATCGTATGTGTTTTGTAGCTGTTGTAAGACATGCAGCCATGAAAACATCTCTCAGTTGCATAAGTAGGAAACAATTGCTTCCACTGTCACAGATGAATCCCCTTCCACCACCGCCAATGCTTTAGTGACCTCTTACACAATGGCATTAATAATAGGCATTAGAAGCTTCTTCCTTAAAGGATAACTATAAAGGTCCCCAGGAACACGTGGTAGAGTAATGGCCACGGTCCGGTGCGGGCATTGCATGCATTTTTTTTTGTAATCGCACCGCACTGGACAGCAGGCATTGCTGTACCATGCGTTCTGATGTGGGTGATCGCACTGCGGATAGGTGGCATGTCTGCTGTGCCATAGATATGAATGGCACAACCACAACCTTTCCTACCCCACACGGGAGGCTTGGTTTATGCGATCCAGTGCGTTCAGGGCAGGAACCCTGCCAGATCGCACTGGATATGGTGTGAACCGGCCCTAAAGTATTTACATATTCTGAAAAAGAAGTTAAAAGCAAAATCCTTTAAAACAAGTCCTTATTCATCTCTCTATCTATAAGCATTTTGAAGAAATTAAGTATCATAGTACACTGTGTTTTTATGAGAACAGAGCCTTCCAGTCCTTTAAAAGGAGAACTATGGGGTAAGTGTTTTTCCCCATAGTTCTCCTAAGGGTCACGGGAGGACATATACTAGCGTCCTACAGCTCGCAGTATACTGAGACCGTCGCAGCCGGGACGGATCCCGACATTACTGTCGAGATCCACCCAGCTGCAAAAGTGGCAACTGGATCTGCCTATCTAGAGGCAGAGCCAGCTGTACCCACCCCCTCCCCTGTCCGTTCCGTCAGTCAGAGCTGGAGGATCGGAGCCGGGAGGGGGGAGTCCCTGCAGGGAGCAGTGAGTGACAGGCACTGCTCTCTGCAGGGAGATGATCGAGAAGTGAGCCAGCGACGGTATGTGTTCGCTCACTTTCCGTTCTATTGAGCCGATGTGTGAGAGTTTCATTGTCACACATCGGCTCGAACTATGAGGTTGAGTGAAAATCACTCACCTCATAGTTCTCCTTTAATGAGAACCATCGGTAGGTGTTTCCAAACTGACTGAAAATCAACTCTAGAGTCTCTGTTCTGATCTTTGAGAAAAAATAACTTCACATTAAAATCAGTTAGAAAGGGCAGGGATGACACGTTTTAAAGCTTTTATACTGCTTGTTGAGAATATGTAAATAGTTTAATGTCCATAGAAGCACTGCTAGCATAACAAACCCTATGTCAAGATGCAAAAGGTGACAGGTCCCCTTTACATTAAACAGCTATCCCCACTGCACAAGTAACCAATATACCCCATCCTCCTGGGTGTTGTAGTGACATGTGTATAGGGCCACATTTAATCCAAGTAAGAAATATAAATATATATAAATCATAACATAACAAAATAATACAACTACATAATTAAACAACTGGTTTCCAGGGCTGGATCCTAGACTCTTGGCATGGATTAGGGGGTCCCAAGTGTATCTGGAAGTACCACACAAAAGTATTTTAAGGTGACACACAAAAGGACCAGGTATGGTGATTCCAAATAGGGAAGGAAGTCATTGCCTGGACCTAAATCAGGAAAAGTGGCATTCAGATTTAGCATCAAAAGACTGCTTGCGAAGTTAATTACTAGCCATTTGTAAGCATGGCTAGTTCTTGACTTTCTTGACAAGAGGTGAAACTGGAATCCCATTGGCGTATAAGTGAGGTTAGACATCAATGACCGGGCAAAACCTAGAAGAACAAATTATGTGGTTCTTACCTCATTCATTGTGTAATCACTCTGCAGAGGTCTTGATTTTGAACAAGATTTATATTCTGTAAATCATCTATACCAGCCCTTCTAAACCACAGTGCCACAGCACACTGGTGTGCCATTTGAGTTTATAATAGTAGGAAAGAGATAACCCGAAAGGGATATACTCCTTGGGAAAAGGATACATAAATAGCAATAGTATATAAAAATTATCAAAATGTATTATCATCGTATGTTAAAAACATGATTGCAATCAACTAAGTGTGTCCTACATTAATAATCTAACACACATCTACATTAGACCAAAAAACTGAGAAAGTGGTTAATTCATATAAAAAAGAAAACACCAAGAGTTAATGCTAATAAACAATACTGATAGAACTCAATGGAACCTGAAGTAAGGACAGTCCTATTGCAAAAAATATAGAAAAAAAAGTGATGATATAATGTTGTTCCAGTGACGCCTCACTGGAAAAACAAACTGGTGTGTACGGCTGACCAAACAACTGTAGCACAAAATATAAGGAGGGCATGAAGAGTTAATCCCTTGAGCAGTGCATCACATTTGCATAGATGGTGGAAAGTGCCACTGAAAAAAAAATCTAAAAAATGAAGTTAGTTCACATTTCAAAACAGAGAGAGTACAATGGAACACAAATGTATCCAACTGACGATTCCTTGGAACAGATAGCTTGTAGCCAAATAGATTGTATACGTATGATAGCTGGGCAAAGGGTATTCAAATAGTGCGATCAGGTAAGACTTTTCCATTCAAACTGTGCTACTCATTGTATTAACTCCAAGAAGTTGAAATGGTTAACAAATGAATGTATTTGTCTCAGTCCAAAGCGGTCAATGGATCATATTGATGGATGTGAATGGATATAAATGTATCACTGGTTAATAGACACTCTCGATCATACTGAGACTGTGTTGCCATATACCAGCAAAGCCATCAATAGGATAAAACTGCACTGATGCACAAGTAAGCGTACTTATCTGGGTTCAGAGTAGGGAAAACCTATTTTAGTCGAGATCACTCTGCAAATTAGTTGTAGGTTCACAGCCACATAGTTCACAGATCCAATTCATGTATCGTTGGTGCGTCCGATATTAATTGCAGCAGCCACATCATCCAACAGGATACACAGACAAATCCACACGCGTTTCCTTGAACGCGCTTTCCCCCTGTAACGCGGCTTTCTTCCGCCACACGCCTCTGAGTAAGCCCGTGATTGATTCACGTACAGTAAATACTTGGTGAAAGTCACATTTACTTCTTTTTTAAGTGGTAGAATCAGATTAGAAAAATCTTTATGCTGACTAGCTTGATCAAGTACTAGGGAATTTTTGTACCAAACAGTGGGGATAGGACACCCAGGTACAGGCTCACAGAGAAGTGTAGCTGTCAGATTTGCTGTTGTATACAAGTCTTAGAGGTGACTTATTATTAAGAACCAAGCCTAAAATCATCTAGAATTGGTAAGCAAGAAATCAGACAATGTTATTCTTCTTCCAAGATGTGTGCTAGGAGGGGAGATAGTGACATCACAGTTAAAACACTCCTTTTCCACAAACTGAGATAACATTGCTCTATGTAGGGTGAGGCGGATATGATTGGCTTGTACATACTCAGGGCTCTGCCATACACCTCACGCTCTGCTTCCATCCCAAAACATTTCCTAATAGGAGGTTGTGCCACAGAGATGACAGAAAGTTAATTAGTTTCAAAAGTATAAATAATAAGGATAATATAAACCATTTATTTGACCTCATCATTAGCAAATTTAGGATCTGGACCAAAAAGTACTGGCTGCCTGGGGCTTATTAAGATGATAATTCTGCTAAGACTTTTGGATATTATCTCTCATTCCTCAGTTTATTTGACTTGTACAATTTTTGGGAAAGTTCACAGTTTCTTATCTGGTATGGTGAAATGGCTAGTCTAAGAAACATGCTTCACAGTCTATGGGAAAAACATGGCCTGACTATCTCTAATTTACATTGATATTATTTGGCTGGTCAAGTGGAATAATGATGTAAGACCTGGAGTGAAGACTCTGCTCTTTCAAAACATGCTGCCACATGGATTAAAGTAGGTCTGTGTGCTCTATGTGGGCTTAAAGGATCATAAAGGCAAGACAAATTAGCTCACTGTGTGCTTTCTGATTAGTTTAGAATTTGAAAAACTGTTGGAAACTTTAGTTGTGAACTCTATACCTGAACTATACTCAGGGCAACTCTACCCTGCAAGAAATCTATTGCTTGACAGGCACCTAGATCTGGATAAAATATGGTATATATTACCATACACTATACCTAGTGTATACTATACCTTAGAGTGGAAACTCATGATTAAGCTCTCTATAACCCTGTTGAATACCAGAGCATTTTTATTTTTGAGATGTTTCAGTTGTGCACCTTCTACCTTTAAGCTTTTGTAGTCTACCTTAACATATTATACATAGTTGTTTTGTTTGGGAGTGAGAGATCTAACTTTACGGCTTATGCACACAGGAGTTGTTTTTGTGCATTTTACATGCATTTGAAGCACGTGTCAAACTCCCACTAAGCATCAGTATAATAGGGCAGTATGTTATTTACTTTTCACTGCACTCTGTAAACTGAGCTGTACCTTACATACTATTGACCCATGTATGCAATAACTGTAGAACCAACACACATGTATTCAATAACCTGTGCTGTACGTTCATTACATTCTCCTAACTAATGCACACTGTATGCAGTTTTGTATATAGTCCTGATCAGTGCACTTTATGTATATGCTATGTTGTAAATTACATATGCAGACTCCTGGACTCTACATTTTATATTATAAATTATACATTCCGGACTCTTGGACACTATACGCTATTTTGTACCCTACTGCCTACACGATATGTATGTTACATACTCCTGACAACTCTACGTTATATGCTATGTTATATATTACATACTCTGATCCCTACACTCTATGTGCTATGTAGTGATAGACAAATCTGCCCAGGTTCGATTCGCTGAGGGTTCAGTGAATCTTTTTCAAAACTAGACATACCCAAACTTAGAGGTGAATCCCATAAAAGTCTATGGGGATTGGATCTTAATGTGAAGAAGTTAAAGTTAACTAGTAGTGTGCGCATATAATACCTTTCATTGTTCCACGCTAATTAACATCCCATATTTTTGAATAAAATCAGTTTGTTTTCCAAGACGCTCCTGTCTTGGACACCCTCCGAGTGTCCTGGCAGTGGTTTAGTGAGGGGGGGCACACGCCACCGGGTGCTGGTCTGACTTTGTGAGGCATATACAGATCATCCACTAAAGGGATGCCAGGGATCTGCTGTTTGATAAAACATCGGTGACGGCTGGAGCAGAGCTCAATGTTTTCACTGACTCCGATGTTTTATCAAGCAGGACATCCCCGGCATCCCTTAAGATGTGCATGTGCCTTGCCTGGCCTTGCAGAAGTCTTTCCAGTGACCAGGATCAGAAAGCTGCAAGGAGACAGAGCGGGTGATCAGGTAGCAGGGTCTGGGGAGGGCTTGTATTCTCTGTGAGTGTGCTTCTGTTTTTAATCCTAAGTCCAATGTGTTGCAAAGTTGAGTGTGTTCCTATATCCAGAGTCCAGTGCCTTACTAAGTCCTGAGTCCAGTGTGTTCCTGAGTCCAGTGCGTTCCTATGTCCCGAGTCTAGTGCGTTCCTCTTTCCTGAGTCCAGTGCATTACTGAGTCCAGTGCCTTCCTATGTTCCAAGTCTAGTGCGTTCCTCTTTCCTGAGTCCAGTACGTTCCTATGTCCCAAGTCTAGTACGTTCCTGAGTCCAGTGAGTCCCTATGTCCCGAGTGCAGTGTGTCCCTATGTCCCGAGTGCAGTGTGTCCCTATGTCCCGAGTGCAGTGCGTCCCTTTGTCCCGAGTCCAGTGCGGTCCTATGTCCCGAGTCCAGTACGTTCCTATGTCCTGAGTCCAGTGCGTTCCTATGTCCCGAGTCCAGTGCTTTCCTATGTCCCGAGTCCATTGCGTTTCTATAGCCACAGCCTCTCCCTGTGCCATGGGTTTTCAGGATTTTTGTTAGCTCCTGTGTGATTAATAATAATCCGCACAGCCCAGCCTGAGGCCCCACAGGCCACCTGAGACCCCGCACAGCCTACCTGAGACTTCCACAGCCCACCTGAGATGCCCACAGCCTACCTAAGACTCTGTACAGCCCACCTGAGACTCTGTATAGCTATCCTGAGACTCTGCACAGCCCTCCTGAGACCCTGGAGACATCAGGCCGCCACCCTGGAGCAACACAGAGTATGTAGCTTCATATTATACTGCATTGCTATATAATGTATTGCTGGGATTTCTAGTCCACTATAGTTGGTGGTATTTTACATTGCTGTATAATGTATTGCTATGTGGCGGGTCTCCTTGGTGGATCAATGGCTTTTGACCCGCTTCTGTGCTCCCTTCTTATGGTGTGGCAGCACTCCTCCCGATCCACCATGGAGTGTAGGCTTGAAATCACTCAAGTCTCCCCCCCATGACAGATTAGAAGGGGCACAGCCAGGAAAATAGAAGCGAGGCCAGGAATTGCTCCTAAATTAACAAAGCAGCACTGGAGAATGAGGTGATTTGAAGGTGGATTAGGAGGGGAAAACACAGGCAAGGGAACAGTTGGTCTAGAGCAGGATCTTTTATCCATATGGTGTCAAACAAAAAAATCAGTATTGCTCAAGGTAACGGATTGCTTTATGAAGGATAGGTATACATTTGTTCAAACTTGGGGTGTCTGCTAGATAAAGTCTTATAATTTGAGGAGGCTGACCCCCCCCCCCAGGAAAAAAAAAATATCTACAGCCATGTTCCAAGAAATGCCTGTTTTGAGACTTACTGACCTCATCATTGGGTCTGTCTGCTGGTCTTTGCTCTGAATTTGGTGGAAGGGGCCAGCTAGCTCTCGTAAACCTCACAACATTCTGCACTGGACCTTTTTTTAAGAAACTTTGTGAAGAATGCTTCTCCCTACTGGCCACTCTGGGTGCTGAGAATAATAGCTGTGCAGTCTGCTGATTGGCTGACTGGTTGCAGACACATATAAAGGGAGCCAGCGACATTACAGATCAGGAAGAAAGGGGATTGATGAATGATGGAAGTAGTTTAGACAGGGATGTCCAAACTGCCGCCCTCCAGCTGTGGTGGAACTACCAATCCCATAAGGCTTTGCAAGATTCTCACAGACATGACTCCCGGAGAGAGATGCTTCATGGGATTTGTAGTTTCACCACAGCTGGAGGATCGGAGTTTGGACATCTCTGGGTTAAGATAAGAAATTAATGGACTCAATATATCATCAAAGTGTTATTTTGTGGAGATGCAAGTTTGCAGGGACTTTAGACCAATCCATTTAAACACAGAAGAGAACTTGCTGCAAGCGTAGGATACAAAGTTTTTTTTTCTTCAGGGCAGCATTGACAATGCACAAATCCTTTAAATACATATCTTAAAGCTGTACAAGGTGTTATGAAACAGTATGATTTTCACAGACAATCTCTGTGACAGGTCACACCAGCACATATTCGCCTGTTTAATTATTTTCTTTTTTTACAATAAAATTGGCTTACATAAAACAGCAGCACCCCAATATGATTAAGTTCAGTTTGAAATGTATTTATTTATTTTTAAGTTAGTTTTAACAGCAACCATAAATCTGCCAGGACCATAAATCTTAAACCCATAGGATTCACCTTAATCCCATCATAAATATTTATTTCCTATGATCCTTAGCTCCATGTAGTGGCCATTATGCAGTATCTTCCTGACATTACATATAGCCTTTAAAAAATGCTAACAACATTTGTGTTTGCCTATACTTGCAAAAAAAACAAATGTACATGCAACTTCACAGGACAATTGTAGATAGAAAAGCATGGTAGAAAAGCATTTTTGATGGACTGAGGCTTATGTGTTCAGGGTATACTGAGAGTAAGACATCCCCATTGGTCAGCACAAGCACTCACTATACATCTCCTGGTGTCCCTCTTTTTTCCAAAATTGAAAGGTATGACTAGTATATTATATTTAATGGAGAGATCGTACTTGTTGCAAATGCCTTTCCCTTTATTTTAGCCGAATGTGGCATTCGGCATTCGGCTATTCACTCACTGCTGTTCGGCATCTTTAAGAATAGCCCGAACAGCAGGGAGAAGCCTGCCGGAGGTTCAGCTCAGCCGATCCAGATGTTGGATCGGCTGAGTAGAACTCCTTCTGCACTTCGGGTCGGCTGAACATGCTGAGCATGTTCGGTCGACCCGAAGCCACACGAAGCAAGCCGATGTACGCACATTTTGTAAATTGTCAACACCCAACTACATTTTCCTGGTTTTCTTAATAGCTGAAAGCTATACATGGAAATGCCTCCTGCTACATGTATTCTGAACACATTTTATTTCAAAAACAGGTTTGTTGTATGAAAAAGGTATACATATAAAATGTTTCCCAACAGTATGCTTCTTTTTAGGCCTTGGTTCACATGGAGAGCACGAGGTTGATAAAACCGTGAGGTTGACCTGCAGTTCTACATCCCCCAGCCAACCGTTGCAATAGTAGCACTGTGACTGAACAGTGCTGTATATGTTGCTGCTATATACAGTGATGTATTCATCCACCGCAGATTGCTTTTCAGGGGGCGGTGGAGACTGCAGCCCATGTGAATGAGGCCTTAATCTCCCATACATGAACTATTTGAATTCTTGGGAAGCTTCCCCCTCCCTTTTCCAACAAAATTTCATATTTTGACATTATAATTGATGTACCCTACAGATGAACCGTGCAACACATTCCAAAGTGTACTGGCATTTTTATTTATTGTTTTAAGTTCTGTTCCTCTGGAAATACATTCTGGCAAGATACACACAAAATACATTTTCACAAATAAACTGGAACGTTCACTGTTTTATGTTTGAATGTACCGGCAACAGTGACAGATTTACAATGAATTTGGCTTTGGACACATGCAGTATTTACCACAGATCATTTACTTGTAGGGCATTGTTTACCTTTTGTTTAAGTTTCATGTGATGAATACAAAATAAATATATAATTATTTTGAACAAAAAATAAAGGCTTTGTGAATTTTATTATGTGGGTCTTACATGCAAAGTTTAACACATCTTTCATCTCATCAGAGCAGGGACGAGCAAAGAGTACTCCCTTTAACCTACGCATTGACTTTTAGTAGATCTCTACAGAATTTTTTTTTTTAAAGATATTACCAAGCTGTTTTAAAAATCTGTAATCTGCAGCTCTTACTCCAATATCCCCTACGTCTCCAACGGTATACCTCGCAGAACCTGCACCCCGCTAACGGTCCTCTTCTTCTTGACCAATTGTGCTATTTCCTTGGTTTACTGCAGGAACATTAAGGCTGTAACTTGGACAACCACTGAGCCCTAGCCCTCAGCCAATGTAACATTTTACTGAAATATTGTTCAAAAATGGAAAATCTAAATCATGTGGAGGCTTCAGTAAATTAAGTTTAAATCATGGGAACATATAGCAAATAGTGATGGCCTATTTGTTCAATAAATACAAAGAACCTTCCAAAGGCTGTTCGGTGGCAAATGATCACCAAATCTATAAATTTTTTTAGACTCTGCATTATCCTGTGTTCATTCTGGATAAAATGACACATTTGTGAAAAAGACATACTGTATACATTGTAGTGAGTTAACATTGTCTTATGGAGTTTAAAGTGACACTAAACTCAGTCGTTAAATCTTAAAAATACATTCAAGTACCTTAACTATTAACAAAAATGTATCTTATGTATGTATCACTCGGCTGTCGATCCTCAAATCATCTCTGAATTGGTGCTGAAACTCTATTTCCTTCTGGAGGGTGGCTACTTTTGTTTCCCATGGTCCCTGTGTTTGTTGTAAAGTAGACACCGCTCCAAGATCACTCCCATGATGGACTACAATCTCAATACAAATTAGTTAACTAATCATGAGATTGTATTCCATCACAGGGGTGAGCTTGGAGCTCCAGAAGGAAGGACAGTGTCAGCAATCTTGGAGCGGTGACTACAACACACACAGGGACCATGGGGAACAAAAGTAGCCACCCTCCAGAAAAAAGGACAGTGTCATCACCAATTCAGAGATGATTTGAGGATCTACACAAATAAAATATTTTTTTGTTAATAATTAAGGTACTTGAATACATTTTTTAAGATTTAACTCATGTATGTGAAGGTTAATCTTCACATACATGAAAAGAAATAACATAAACAAAAAGGTAAATAATAAAAAGACTGCGGAGCATTAAACAGGAAAGACACATGAAAATGTATCCCGCGTTACTATTTGATACAACAGCAGAAGGCAGCATTCCTGCAATATACATTACTTATTAATTATCTTTGATATTGTTTCTACTTGCCAGAATATACTGTCTACCTATTTATAGAGCTGGGTCTATAAGATAAAGTATAGTTACTCACATTAGCTCTGCACAGAAACTCTGAACCCCTTAAGAGGCCCCAAAAGTGTTCATCGGCTTAGGTTTGAGGGGCTCAACCCCGGAGGTGGAAACAAATCTCTTTAATATGTTTGCAACACCTTTTAAAAATGTTAATAATATAAACCAGGAGATGAGAAATGAACATAAAAAGGCACCTTCACCCTCCATATTCACAGCATAAGTTTATATGAAAATGTACACAACAGATTTCCCATGGATACACTCCCACCTTGTGTTTGGATTCTGTATGTGTCATAAATATCAAATATCGCAGGCAATGTAAGGCCAGACAGAAAGCCAGGATACGAGAACAAACTTTATAAGCTCTCTGATTAAACTCTGAAGCATAAGCTGTCAAGAATCAAGTTTGCCAAACTAGACTGGCTTTGAATGTTAATATAATGTTTAAAAGAACATATTCTGTTCGTTATTCCTGTAGTGCAAATCTAAAGACTTGGAAAAGCCTAGCTAATATGGAAAATACTCATTCTATGGGTATTCTGTTATAATATGGAACAAACAACAATAACTTGCTCTAAGGCCCCTTTTAGATGGGATCCGCGTGGATCGCTTTCACAGGGTGGCATAGCAATGGCTGCCTGGCATTCAGGGGCAATACTGCCACCTCCTACATTCCGGGTTTTTTTTGGATCCCAAGGAGGACGTTTCATTGAGCTACCACACTGCAACTGCGTGCCAAGCATTTGCAGTGTGGTAGCGGCAATGTATGCAGCACTGTCAAACCGCAATGCTAATATTGCAGTGGGCGGCTGAGTAGCGGTAAAACCGTGGATCAATTGCCTAAGTTTACATTGGATGTTAGATAAAATCTTTCTGCCATGGTACAAATATAATGAAGGCACCAGCCCGGGGTTTGCTTTTTGGGGTGTGGGCATGCAGGAAAACAGATTGGAGAGGGCAATCTTAAAATTGGGAACCCTGCCACTAAGTCTGCTATGGTACACAGTAGGCCAGGCAATGTGTGGGATGGTGTGCCTGCAGTAGCAGAATGCTAGAGTCATCCTAACATGCCACCTTCTGGGTGTGTTGCGACCATGTGTCCCCTCTGCCTACTGTTGCTCCCCACAAGTTTCTGTATTACTAGCGTGTCTCTGCATCTCTCAGCACAGCTTCATGATATGTCAATTGACACCACAGAGACATGCTAGCAACACTGCAGAGAGACAGGAATCCAATGTCAGTTTGGGATGATTCTAGCGGCACTTGTAACACTGCCAAAATGGAAATGTTTACATTACAAGAGGGGCAAATAGTGAACATGATTTTTGCCTTTCCTACAGCAGTGACCAAACACAAAAGTGAAAAGACTAACAGGGTCTAACCAATGCACAGTTGTCCTATGACGGATCTTCATGACAGTTGTAAACTAACTATGTCTACACTTCATTTAGGTCTTAACATACCCAAAAGCATTACCTGATTGTCTGACCTGCCTGATGGTCATTACATGTGCCAATAAAAGTATAATTCAGTTGCTGCTTTCAGATTCCAGAAGACACCTTGACCAACTCTTTTAAGGGAATTCGCATAGCTAATTTTTAAGGCAAGTACATGTTCGTGTTTATTAGTATGTCAATGAACTATCTAATGTCTACGGCCATTTAGGATTCACCGGTAAGGGAGATTACTGGTTCTATGCTCTCTTTACAGCATTGGGGAATATGGGATACAGGATGCCAACCTTGATCTGAGCAGACACAAATGTTATATATTTCCCTCCAAATGATGTTTAAATATGACGTGGATAGACTCCACCATAGCCTCTGAAAACTGCCTGCTTGTCTTTTAAATGAATAACTGAATTCATCTGCATACTATTTTGTGGGGGGTTTTTTAAGCCTTGCTATGTAAAGTAGAGTGTGCTTTATGATAATTTGGAAGTAGGTCTACAAGAGAGAAATGTCTGCTTTATGGTTCATACACACGGGTGTAAATACAGACATATTGACATGATGCCTAAAATACACCTGTATTTGCGGCACCTGGATGTACATGGGTATACAGACGAAATGCAGATACTGCGTAAGTGATGGGCGTGATTGTGGGGTTGATGTTTATTGGTAAGCAATGTGTAAAGTATACTTGCAGACACCTGTTCATACCCCGGGCCACTATGTAATTCTACTGATTTCCTCTCCTTGCTGCTTCTACCTATTTGGAAAATTTCCCACTGAAGGCATTGCAGCAGAAACCTCATTCCAAGAAGCAGCAATGCAAAAGGTAAAATATCTAGAAGAAATTTGGAGATTAAGATTTTGATAATGGGGTTGCAAAGGTAGATGTAACGTCATTAAAACTGTTCTTGGTCTCCTCCACCACCAAAAATATATAGTTTTAGGTTATATTTTTTAAACATTTGAACCATATCTAACTGAATGTGAATTATCTGTATTACAATGAATGACTTTAGAAGACTTAAATAAACACAGGTATTTTTCCTTAACTTACTTTCCAGACTGTGATGTCACCTTACCAGAAAAACTGTTTCTGGTTAAGAATAAACGGACTGCCCAATTCCCAACTCAAACATTAATGGTGTTCATTCACAATGCACCCAAAGTACAAGTCTCTTGAATAAATAAAAACTGTTCAACAAAATAAAGAAAAATGTTGTCATCCTGGGCAACCAAATATAGAAATGTAAAATAAATGCATAACTGTCAAATGTCCAACTAAATGGGTGTTTCAATAAAGACCTTAAGCAAGAAAAGATATAGAAACTGGATTTTTTCCTGGAATAAGTGGGATTGCTAAATTCTTGGAAAATTTGTGAATTCATTATTCAGCAATTATGAAGAAAACGTATGGTTTATAAATTACCATGGCCATAAAATAACTTATTTCCTTAGGAGTCCCTACTGGTACTATAACATTATGTGCTTGATTTACTTAGGAAGTGTAGCTTACTAGCTTTCCTTTAGATCTTTTTGCAAAACAGTTTATAATACTGTACACTCTAATTTACCATTCATTTTAGGTAAATCCTAGCTTAAAATAATAGGTCAAAAACACAATGGTTTACAGAGGGTTACATTTTTTGATCTTGTTTTTGCCATTTTTATTTCATAGGTGCTGTGCATTAGGTATGCAGGTTGATATAGTTATGAAGTCAAATGCCTATTAAGTTAATTTATATACAGTATATATATATATATATTCACTTAACCCTGAAGATGAAGTTGATCCACAAGAGAAAGACAAAAACTCTATAAATAAATTAACTATAAGGGCCTGATCACATTTGGGGGAAGCGTTAACGCATGCTGTTGCACCTAGTGCATGGTAACCCACATTCCAATGAATGGCAACGCAACGCACCCAGCATATGGTAACGCATGAAAACATGCAATTAACGATACCCCAAAATGTAAACAGGCCCTAAAGGATGGTCCAATTTGCAGCAACCGATACAAAACATCCTTCCTGATCCCCAAAAGCAATTGCTCCCTGCACATTTTAAACTGAATTATATGAAATAAGGGAGATATATCCAATCTGCTTTTAGTAATGCATCATTTTCTGAAGCACAGTATTTAGGTTTGCTGAACTCAGGAGACGATGAAGATTACCCTTTATACTGTAGATAGACCATATGTATGTAAACACAATTTTTTTTTCTTAGCTTTTAAAATTAGTGGGGAAGGGTTAGACCCTCTGTCAAGATTGTCAACTGTGTCCCAGTTGGTAAGATTCATTCCTATATTAGTCCTGGTGACCACTGTCACCAAGACAGAAAGTGAAGGGAAACTATTGGGCATAGATTTGGCCTTGACAGGGCCGGATTTCCTGCTAGGCATCTGCCTACACGCACCCTCCACAGAGGGGCGCCATCAGTCTGTATATTTATTTATTTCTACAGTCCTCCTGGTGGGGATGGGGATGTTGCGGAGCTCGGCATTGAGGAGTGGTAATGATGTTGGAACCCTTCCTCCCCCTCTCCAGATTTATCTCCCTACCTCCATCCAGTGTACAGCAGGAGCTACTGGGGCCCCTGACAGCGGCATGCTGCTCTCCCGGGGCCCCTGACAGCGGCATGCTGCTCTCCCAGGGCCCCCCAGTGCCATAGGGGCCCCAATCCCAGCCAGGCATCAGCCAAAGAGGGATATGCTGAGCCGCCAGACAGCTGACAGCCGATAAGCCGGGCACCGCCGGTGACCCAGAATCAGGTGTCAGGAGGATGTGGAGCCCCACCGAGGATGAGAAATATGGATGGATTTAAACTTTTAGCCAGCAACCCCACACTCAAGGTTAGCTGTATGTTTACTCTTGAAGACTCAGCTTCTTTCCTGTGCCAACAGTGTGGCTAGAGGGAGAGGAGAGAAAGCCACCTGACCACAGTTTAAAGGCCAGGAACTGCATTATTTTAACTGGTTATTATAGCAGTGAATGGCTGCATTGGTTCACTGTTTTCCCAAACTGTGATTGACTTGGGTTCACCTCACTGCAAGTTTCTTCCTTTACGGCTTCTCCCTGGTCATTTTAAACCTTGCAAACTGAGCCCTGCAGTGCATTTCATATAGCTGGGATGTGTCACTACACTCCATTAGAAAATATACCAGCCCAATCTTTGGTAAGCATATACTTTCGGCTAGTGAACTAATATAACAAATTCAAATTCTATGACATTTCTCAGTCATAGAACTGTGCATACATAGGGTCAAGCATTTTTTTCTAGCATTCTAACACATGGACTTTAACATATGGAATCCACAAATTATACTAAGTACTGCAGCATTGAAAGAAATGTCTTTAATTAGTACCAGTTTTATCCAGTCTATGCAATGTGCTTATAATGTAAATCACTAACAGAGTTTTCAAATGTTTCATTGTCATGAAATGCTTCACCTATTAAAATTGTAAGTTAAAGTTTATTTTTCTTCAAAAAGCCATAAAACACATGGGAATACTTTAGTGTGGATCGACCATGTCTTTTGTACACTTTTTAGTAATTATAAATATGTATACAACAGTCAGTGGGAGAAGTTAAATCTCTTAAGTGTCAACTAAGATAAACTTTACAAAACTTTCCAACCAACAATTTTGCATCATCTTTGTTCTGCAAATGTCTATAAACATTTACCCATGCAGTATATTTGTAAAATGCTGGAAATAACAAGCTAATTTTGTATTTTACATTGTTCTAATTGCTAAATTTCGTTAACGCACTGCTATAAGTTGAACTCAGGCGGTCGGTGATAGGGTTTCGTCCCAGCATCGTGTCTGGGAACTATTTGATTTGTTGCCAGGAAATCTGGTGATATCATTGTGGCATGCCAGCTAGTATTAGATCATTTTTTAGTATTAGCATTGTGTATAATAATTGTATATGTTTATTTTGTACAGGACTACGAATGAGACATGTCCCCTATTGGGAGTAATTATGTAATGAAAATAGAGAGGCGTGGTGTCCCAAAGGCATAGATTGTTGGGTCTTGCACAATTATGTATTGTTGCTGTGTTGGTACATATGACTAAAGATCTACTGGGTCTAAAACTTTTACATTTCATGTAGCATATTCCTCATTCGTTGTGTTTTAAATTGAACTGGAGCTTTATTCAATTAGCACTTTACATAAGAGAAACAAATACTGAAGCAGACTTTTGTGGCTGCTTTGGGGCCTTAAATCATGGGGATCAAGCTTCTTTTTTTCTCTATGGCTGTAGATCTCTTAGCTAAGTAATGTGTTGCTAGAAGTTCTATAGACTACTTTAGAGGAACCCAGCCAGCCATCGACTTAAAAAACTGTTATTTTATGGAAGGCATTCCTGCCCACATCTGCATGCACAACCATATGTTAAGCCCAGTGACGCAATAATCATTATGCGCTGCATTGTAGCTACATCAGTGATGTGCAGTAAGGTCCATCCTAGGAGAGGCATTCCCCCTGCCTGCCCTCCCCCGCCTCCAACCCGGTGTTTTATCAAATGTTGTGAATACGTTGGAATGTCACCGGTCACACATTCCAACGTAATCCCACCCAGTTTCTTAATGCGTTGGAATGTGTGACCGCCCATTATGTCAAGCATTCCAACGCTTTGTCAGCTGTTCCAGGGCAGATCAGCACACTGCACATGTGCAGGAGAACCGATCTGCATTGCTTCATCTGCCTGGAACAGCTGATCGATCCTCAAATGTCACTTCTATCCGATTTTGTGAGTGCGGTGGAATGCGTGATCTCACATTCCTCAGGTCACCCGAGTCGGGTCAACATTCCTCACAGCAAAGTGCTTATACTGCGCATGCGAAAGGGTTGGGGGGTGATTCACAAACAGTAATGTAACTGCAGGAGTGTTAAAATCAGCCAGCATGTGACGCAGATATATAAAAAATAAAAAATATATCTGCGGCGATCGCAGGATTTTGGTCTGTTATATACTGTATACTATTAAACATGTTTTGTTATATCTGTTAAATATAAAAATACTTCTTGATCTTGTCTGAAATTCAAAGCTGTCCTGGGTCTTGTACACACTCCCTGTACTTGCAAGGTCCTTAGAGGGACAAAAGATGATAAATTTGAATATATTGTATTTGTTTTCTCATTTTGTCTCTCATAGTTGAGGTCTACCTATGATGCCAATTACAGGTCTCTCTCATCTTTTTAAGTGGGAGAACTTGCACAATTGGTGGCTGACTAAATACTTTTTTGCCCCACTGTATGTGCTTTTTTTTTTACATACTCTTTATAGGGGAGTGCAGTGAAGTCATTTGTGACATTATGTAATTCTGGTTGCTGTAACAGCTCTGCCCAGCCTCTCCCTGCAGCAAAAGATCACTACAATAGTGAGTTTTTGCTGCTGATAACAGCTAGCTATAGATCACTATTATAAGTAAATAGTTGCTGCAGGAGAACATGGGGAGGGGATGGGGGACTCAATCAGGGCCCTGCAAAGAAAAAAAAAATTAATTAAAGAGTTTAAAATATCCCCTTTCCTCATTATTTCCCAGGTCCCAACAAACATGTTAGATAATATGACCTGGGAGACATCTGTTTTACTGTGTGAGCATAAAACACTCGCCGTGTCCGTGTGTATAATGAGGTTTTGTGACCGTGACCTTCAACACTGAGGCCAGCACTTATACTACAGACACGAGCAAAGTGTCATATGATATTGCAAGCATGTCTCTACTTCTACATGCATGCTGGAGCCTAAGTTGCCCTCCAGTATGTACAACAAAGATGGGGGCCTTCAGTGGAGCTATACCTTCACCATGGCAGGAAGGGTTCAAATAGCTTGTGATTTTTCCTTACTATGGGACCCGTGATAACATAGTTACATGTTTGACTGTGTGAGCAGGTTCTGAATGTAAAATACGCTTTAATTTTGGACTTTGGTGTACAAAGCAAAAGCTATTGCAGGCACAGTTCCTTTGTCTTCAATGTTCATTAAGACATGTTGGCCATTCTTGACACTAAAATTCATGCATCTTAGTCTTCTAAGTGATACAAAGTCAAATTGGTGATGACAATATTACTAAGAGGACTAAAAACTAAAAAAAAACATTTTAATCAAATTAAAAGATTAGGCAATACAGTTACATCACCAATTTCAGCCAGTGAGTGACAGGGAAGGCATAGAAGTAGACTAACAAGCCCATCCCTCTGGTCTATCTTGCTATTAGCATGTTCCATGCAGCACACTTGAATGACTCCTTGTGCTGCCCCTCCCTCTCTGAGTTTTAATGAGATTAAAGAACTGCTAAAAAAGCAAATTCATGTACTTGTACTAATTGTTTTTTAAATAAACTTAAAACTGCATTAACTGGTTTTGTTTACATTTGCCTGAAGTTAAGCTTTATTGTACATTCCATGCTGTGATGTCTAGTACCATACTCAGCACCACATGAAGTTTCCCTAATCAAGCCAACTGAACACAACTTCCAGCATTTAGAGAGATCCTGACTGCCCCCCCCCCAAAAAAAAACCTACAAAATGTACATAAAATAACTCTATAGGATGCCCTGGGAGCTCTCTAAGACCAAAGAGAGACTGCGGGATGTTACTTTGAATATTGAGATATACACTCACCGCTTTATTAGGTACACCTGTTTAATTGCTTGGTAACACAAATTGTTAATCAGCCAATCACATGGCAGCAACTCAATGGATTTAGGCATCTAGACTTGGTGAAGATGATTTGCGGAAGTTCAAACTGAGCATCAGAATGAGGAAGAAAGGGTATTTAAGTGACTTTGAACATGGCATGGTTGTTGGTGCCAGATGGGCTGGTCTGAGTATTTCAAAAACTGCTGATCTACTGGGATTTTCACGCACAACCATCTCTAGGGTTTACAGAGAATGGTCCGAAATAGAGATATTTCGAACCATTGAAATATCCAGTGAGTGGCAGTTGTATGGACGAAAATGCCTTGTTGAGGTCAGAGGTCAGAGGAGAATGGGCAGAATGGGTTCAAGATGATAGAAAGGCAACAGTAACTCAAATAACCACTCGTTACAACCAAGCTATGCCGAATACCATCTCTGAACACACAACACATGGAACCTTGAAGCAGTTGGGCTACAGCAGCAGAAGACCACACCGTGTGCCACTCCTGTCAACTAAGAACAGGAAATGGAGGCTACAATTCCCACAGGCTCACCAAAATTGGACAATAGAAGATTGGAAAAATGTTGCCTGGTCTGATGAGTCTTGATTTCAGCTGCGACATTTAGATGATCGGGTCAGAATTTACCGAAAACAACATGAAAGCATGGATACATCCTGCCTTGTACCAACGGTTCTGGCTGGTGGCGGTGGTGTAATGCTGTGGGGGATATTTTCTTGGCACACTTTGGGTCCGTGATGCTATCATGTCAATATGGACCAAAATCTCTGAGGAATGTTTCAAGCACCTTGTTGAATCTATGCCACGAAGAATTAAGGCAGTTCTATAGGCAAAAGGGGGTCCAACCAAGTACTAGCAAGGTGTACCTAATAATGTGACCGGTGAGTGTAGCAGTACTGAGGAAAGTCCTCCCCTGGTGTATTCCACAATGTAGTTTGGGATGCCTCTCAGAAGGCTTCTGTTACCCTGCATTGCAGTTATTGTGTTGCGGGCACCTTTCAATGTCTCTTCACATCGGCATGAACATAAACACTCAGTAGAACCTCATAACTGTGTTTATAGTAGTGCAAGCAACCGCAAGTGCCATTGGGCAGTTGGAATGTGACTGCATGAAACAAATGCTTTTCTGTGGGCTCCAAGAGAGTATAATAGCATCAAGTTGGCCATAGAAGACTTGAATTTCGGGCAATTCAACTGAAAATTTTCAGTCATGGGTAGCCCTGCAAGCAGCACTTGATTTACTTTTATTGAGCTGGGTGGAAAATTATCAGCAGAACAGCAACTGCTTCCTATCAGATGCAGTAAATGTTCATGCACTTAGGTGGATAGCATGGCTGTCTGAAAACAACAGCCAACAGTGAAGATTCCTCAACTCACGCTGTTTATCATGCATGGGAGAATTGATTGATTTCTTTAATTCGGCATGTGGGCTGAACAAGAAATAATCGGGCTGTCTATGGTCAGCTTAGCAGGCAGTATTAAACATGTGGAATGTGTTTTACAAACCAAAAAAACAGCAAAGTGCACTGCATGTTATAACAACTACTGTGCCTATTTTTACATACTTGTCATAAACTGGCTTGCACGCTGAAGAACAATTTTATTGTTCATCTGCACTGACACTTTACGCTCACGGCCATGATTTCCAAACGCAGAATAGATTCTGAGCATAAGCCCTACATCTCACTAATCTCACTATTCACATCTTACAACTTTTTATCCCAAGATACTGCTCATTTGGCCCTCAGGAAAGACATCTGCAATCCTTTTTTTTTCCTTTCTTTGTTCTCCGTTGTTTATTTTCTACTTTTCAATATACAACTCTGAGCTGCATACACATGATAATGAGCTAGGTTTAAAAAATTTACTCCAAGAAACCAACAGATTGGAAACAATACAGTCGAGATCTACACTACCTGATGAGCTCTATACACTTCTAAAGGGAAAAGTGGGGGTGAAGAATTCAGAATTGCTAGAGGCAGGGCCGGTGCTAGACTATTTTGCGCCCTAGACAAGACAAGCTACTTGCCGTAACCTCCAATCCCGCCAGCGCAGCCCTATTCTGCTGCTGGCTAGCTTCTGCAGCTGACAGGTGGATGTAAGCAGCCGGGAGCAAAAGCCAGACTGCTATTGGCTATTTTCATTTGAAATATCTAATAGCAGACTGGATATTGAAGCCCCACTGAGCAGAGTAGCGAAACTGAGAGAGAAAGTCGTCTCTCAGTTCCGCTCATCTGCTTAGTGGGAGGGTGCAATAGCCAGCCTGCGATTGGCTTATGCAATTTGACATCGAATAGGGGGGCACCGTGAGGGGGGTGAGTGGTTGAGGCTGCGCCCTAGGCAGCAGTGCGCCCTAGGCGGCTGCCTAGTTTGCCTAGTGGCAGCACCGGCCCTGGCTAGAGGTGAGATCTTACTGTTCAGACTCTTGCATGCCTCCCTCTGTTCTCTCTTTCTGTCAGTGTGTTCTTTTTTCACACATGTGCAGTGCAACAAACTTGATTGGCTGAAAGTGTCATCCCCTCCTCTCCAACTCATAATGTACAAGGAAATGCAAGATGCTACTACAATGCTAAGTTCAGGTACTTGTGCAAGTTACATTTAAATTGTATTTTCCTTTTTGCTTCCAAATTGGTATAACGCCTACTTTATATTTGTTTCATGTTCACAGTCACATTAGATAACTTCTGCTTATTACAGTTCTTCTTACTTGCTTAAAAATTCTACCTAGCTTCCATGTTTAAAGAAGAACTCTAGGTAAAAATGTTGTATTTATCCTTGCAGTGGGGCTACTTAGCACTTCAATTGTTAAGTGTTTGTTTTTGTCTAGGGTCAAGAGTAAAAAAGTTGTACACACCTGATCCTCAGAGCCAGCCAGCCAGACCGGTTCCTGGAGCCTCTCTGCTGCAGTGGTCTACGGTCCCTGAGTCATCACATTCTATACACAATGTATAGGACGTTAGGATGCCGACGGACATACCATCGCTGCATCGGAGAAGGAGACAGGCAGAAGGGAGCACGGCTGGCTCAGAGAAGGGAGTCGGCTGGCTCAGAGAATTGGAAAAGTATAACATTGTTTGAGACCCTAGGCAAAAAAGAACCCCACTGCAATGGTTAATATGATTTTGTGATTGTCAGTCATTTGAGCCATGCAACTGGAAATTGTCTGCAGTTGGTCATGAGATTCCTTATAGTGTTTGTAAAGGCAAAACTTTTTTTAAGCTTTGGATAGAGTAAGGAAGGGTTAGACTCTCTACCAGGTTTTATTGCAATCTGTGTTTCTGCAGAACAGATACACCCCTTTCTTTCTTTTGGTAACCACTGTCACCAAGATAGAAAGTGAGGTTAAATCCTACATTTAAAAATTGTCATGAGAGCAAAATGTGAGGTGATATCTTCTAATGGGGGAAAATGTTCTGCTGACAACTGTCTAAGAGGGAATTTTCCCTACTTTAGAAAGATTTCATCTCACTTTCTGATGCAGTTTCAAGACCGGAAGTGATGTCTCCCCAGGAAGGAAACAACCTGATTAGGATTTTTCCCTACACTACCCAAAACGAAAAAAATAAATGACTCCAACTTGCTACACACTGACTCCTGTGATTTCTAGATGATCATGAGCTGTTGTAATTTTCCATGATCATGAGTTGTGCAAGATCAAACTCAACACGCTATCAACAAACCTCACTGGAGAACAGAGCAGGCTAAAACAACAGATCCCAGAAGTGATATCCAGTTCCAGAAATCATGTTAAAATTGCCCATGCGGTTTGGGGTTTAAGAATTTAGAACATTTTCTGGCTTTATCCAGCTTAGTCTGTTCAGGATTTTGCCATAACCATTGTAACCACAAACCAATGATGTAGCTGACTTGAGCATCACTTCTCGGACACGTCTCTAAAGAGGAACCTGACATTAAGTTAATGAGCACAAGTGAGAATAAAGTATAAGAACTCTATTCCCTGCAGCTTTAAATGATGTAATGATACCAAATGAATGCTCATTTCAGCATGCGGTCATTAAAACAGGCAATACCCATTCTTTAACTGGAGAGATATGTTGAAAAAATGTTAGAGAAAGTTATTGCATGCTTTCAACTGACTGAAACCAAATGGCCATGATGAAAAAAAAACATTTCTGTTTCCAGCCTTTATAGTTAATAAAGTTTTATGTCTATTCCGCTATTTATTTTCACAAATATTTTTCATTACGTTTGTTCATGTTTTGCAATGATAGTTGTTTTGGATTATGCACAACTTTTCTTGGCTCCCTATTTCATTTATAATCTGTATCCGGGGGTAAGACACATGTAAATATGAGGAAATGGATATCATTTGTTGTTTTTCTCAACTCTCCATAGGGTCGTATATCTCAGGAAGCGCAAAACCCTTAAAATGTCAAGTAAGGTAAAGACAAATGACATTTTGCTGTAAGATCTACTCATATCTTAAGATCTGCTCATATCTCTTTTACCCAAGACCTTGATTGCTAGCAAAGTTGGCCTTTTTTACTCTACATTTTACAGATTTTTCAAATGGTAATGCAGATGCAGTTTTAAAGCAGAACTTTATAAAAAAATATCAGACCATTAACCAATAAAAAATTTAAAAAGCTTTTGCTGCAATAGTCACCTTCAAATCAAAACTGTACTCAGTTATTCTTGTGAAAAGAACCAGAGTTCAGAGAGGGACCAGGAACCCAACACTCCTAGAAGTATGTTTAAAGGGTTTCTAAAACATGCGCGGTTTAAACCTACCTTGTTTTCGCCGCGCGCACCCGCCTGAGAATCCGAAACTGCTCAGGCGGGCGCATGCGCAGTTTGGATTTTCAGCCGGGAGAGGAGCAGAGATGCAAGGTAAGTCTATGGACGCGTGCACCCGCATGCAGACACCGCGGGATCAGAAGTGCCTTCAAGCAGAGAGGAGTTAGCGCTGGATCGGAGAGCCGCCGCACCGCTGGAGGGACAGATGAAAACATCAGGAAAGAAGAGGAAGAGCTGATTAAGAAACCTAATTTAAGGTAAATGCTAACATTAAGTGACATTAAAGTCAAAAATGTTTTGACTTTAATGTCACTTTAAGGCTTTTTCACATACCAACAGAACAGCTATCACTAGCAGCTATCAGGCTAGACCTTTGAAAAAGTAGTTTGAGATATGCATACAGTTTTAGATGCAACTGAGAGTAAAACAGGCCAACTTTACTAGCAATCAAGGTCTTGGGTAAAAGAGATGAGTAGATCTTACAGCAAATTGTAATATGTCTTTACCTTGGTTGACATTTTAGGGGTTTTACGCTTCCTGAGATATATGATCCTATGGAGAGTTGAGAAAAACAACAAATGATATCCATTTCCTCATATTTACATGTGTCTTACCCCCGGATACAGATTATAAATGAAATAGGGAGCCAAGAAAAGTTGTGCATAATCCAAAACAACTATCCTAAACGTGTAATGAAAAATACTTGTGAAAATAAATAGCGGAATAGTCATAAGAATTTTATTAACTATAAAGGCTGGAAAAAGAAATGTTTTTTTCATCATGGCCATTAAGAAAAATGTAGCTTATTTATATATCACATGGCTGTAAAGCCTCAAATCATCTCTGAATTCATGCTGTAACAGTCCTTCCTTTGGAGGGTGGCTACTTTTGTTCCCCATGGTCCATGTGTATAGTGTAAAGTAGACACAGCTCCAAGATTGCTGACACTGTCCTTCCTTCTGGAGCTCCAAGCTCACTCCCGTGATGGAATACAATTTCATGTTTAGTTTACTCATTTGTATTGAAATTGTAGTCCATCATGGTAGCGAGCTTGGAATGGCGTCTACTTTACAACACACACAGGGACCATGGGGAACAAAAGTAGCCACCCTCCAGGAGGAAGGACGGTGTCAGCACCAATTCATAGATGATTTGAGGATCTACAGCTGAGTGATACGCAAATAAGAGACATTTTTGTTAATAGTTCAGGTACTTGAATGTATTTTTAGAGTTAAAGTGACTTTAAAGGCCAATCCACCCCCCCATGCTAGTGTAAGGACTTACCTCAAATGATGCCTCTTGACCCGATAATCTTCTTCTTTCCTGTAGTTTTCAGGAGTCCCTCCAGCGCTGGTGCCGGTCTCTGACCCATAGCTGACTCCTCTCTCTTCCTGGCACTTCCTGTCCCATGTAGTCTGTGCGGGTGCACGCAGCCTCTATTGACTTACCTTGTGTCTCTCCTCGTCTCCCGGATGAAGATCTGTACTGTGCATGCACCCGCCCCAAGATGCTTTGCGGACGCTCGAGAATCCTTAGATCTTCAGACGGGAGCGCGCGGCGGAGTCACAGGTACGTTTTTAACCCTTTTGTAAACTTTAAAAAAAAATGTTTTTGCATATATCTACTGCTTGTGAGCAGTAGATATATGCAAAAATACGCGAGGGTTTAATAATCCTTTAACTCCTGAGTTCAGTGTCACTTTAAACTATTAGGAGTTTGGACAAATCTGTTACATAATACTTACCTTCTTTTTTTAGGTATTGAGATGCTCACTAGAAAGAAAACGCTAAGAATGAACTAAGAATATTTAGGATATTATTCTTAGAATGTTCCCACTAATAACTCAAACAACATCCATTAGTTACAATTATTTACTCCTTAAAATGGTTGCCTCTACAGGCAAAATGAATTGACAGTAGCCTGCTATCCTCATTCATCCTCCGACTTTTCTGATTTCTGCTTCACATTAATTGCTGGTATGATATTTCCGGTGTTATGTGAAATCTTCCAGTATGGATTACTTTTATGGAGTGCTTTCACTATGACAGGAGAACGGATTTAACTTAACTCCAAAATAACTCAACTCTCCAATTTTTAGCTTCATAGTCCTTTCTCAATCTGAGCATTGACTCATCTCCCTGAACTTTCTTCAACTCTTACATTCTCACTCTACTCGGCCAAAAGTATTACAGACAATCCTATAAAATAGTTCTAGAAGCAGGTGGAATAAGTACTAAATCTGTGTTATGTGCCATCTATATATTACAGAGAAACATTTCAAGGTCAACATTTCCATATGATTTGCAGTTAAAATCTGATAAATCTCCAATACCCTAGGATAACGTACTCCCGGGGGGAGTCAAGAAACATTGAACAGAACATTTTGAAACAGATCCAAATTTATTTATTTTTAAAAAGCAGTTGCCCTGTATTAACAGGTTTAAACCATGCAACCTACAGTATTATTTCTTATCTAAAACACTTCTACTAACATTTTTTGAGGATTCCCACTGAAACGCAAGGTCAGCTTATTGCATCCACTCAAATCCATCTCAAATTGCTGCATTTCAGCTGTTAAAAAAAAGCACATGTGGGGAAAAGTTCACAAATATGCTTACCTTACCAGGCTTTCACACTGGAGAGGGTGACATCACAATCCTGGAAATGCCGAGTATCCAAAGATATCAATGAGACAAAGTTAAAGTAAATGAAAACACAATCATTACAAACGCATACAAGCTTTAATATGTTAAAGAAGAACTCCGGGAAGATCACAAACTTACCCTTGCAGTGGGGCTACCCTCGGACTGTAATGGTTAAGTGCTCATTTTGTCTTGGGGGCTCAAACAAAGCTGTTTTGCTCACCTGATCCTCCATCCTGCAGTGGTTAGCCCCCGCTTCTCCAGCTATGAAATGTCCCTCGGCATCCTCACACCTGATGCATGTCAATGGACCTGCGTAAGACATGACGACATCAGCGGTCCATAAACCAAGAGAGCTCAGGGGAGAAGAGGCTAGCAGCCTGTAGGAAACTGGAAGGACTGAGGATCAGGTAAGTTAATCTGCTTTATTTGAGCCCCCTAGACAAAACAAGCGCTTAACCCTTGCATTGCATAGGTAGCCCCATTGCAAGGGTAAGTTTGTGATTGTCCCAAAGTTTTTCTTTAAAGTAATTTAAACCGTAATTATTAATATTTCTGAATCTACAGCTTTCATGAAATAATACTTGAGTATCCAGCCCTGAAGTTCCTTGAGCAGACACTCCCTGTTACAGGCTCTGCCCCAGGCTTCTAATTGTCCTTCACTGTTGTCATCCTGTCCCATTCTCTCCCAGTAGAAACTATAAAATGTCTGTTCAGAAGCACATTGCTACAGGAGATTAACAGTACGGATATGCAACATAGGATGAAAAAGGGTGAAAACAGTACTTTATTTTTTTTTTAAAAGCAAATGTTTATGACGCACTGAGTTTTAATAAACTAAATGTCATCCAGTTGGGGTTTTCATTGTTCAATCCAAAAACATAGATATTTGGAAAAGGTTCCAGTTCAAAATATATCAACGTTTGGAAGCATTGTTCAATGAGTCAGTAAAATGGCAAGGCTGCCAATACAAATCATGGGGCCCCGTACATATAAAAAAGCATGGGTGGTGCCACTTGTCAAATGCAATCATTTTAAAACTGCATTTACCCCCTGGACGGCAGAGAGACGCTCCTCAAACACCCTATGGACAGCTATACACCGGGGATCACTTTTCAGAGGGCAGTGGAGGCTGTGGCCCATATGAACGAGATTTCAAGGTCTGATCCGGCCACTAACTTCTTCTGCCTCTTCTTGTATATCAATCTGCAGGCAGCCCTGCGCAGGCTGGAGCTTTAATTGTTGGGAACTGTGGTTCCTGGGATTACTACATCTGAGTGCATCCGAAAATGATTAAATGGTTCCCTCTCTTCCTGGGCCCCATCAGTTCAGCAGGGGGGCCCAGGGAGAGAGGGGACCATTTAATCATTTTCGGCCACTCAGGCGAAATAATCCCAGGGCTGTGGCTCCAGACAAAAAAATTAAAATTCCAGTCTGTGCCATCGGATTGATTTACAAGAAAAAGTTTAAACTTTTCTTTAATTGTTGGGAGCTGTCGACAGCGGAATTACTCCGCCTGCATCAAAAGGCAATTGATGAGTCCCCTATCTGCCCCGGGCCCCCTTGCTAAACTCATGGGGCCTGGACCTAGTACAAGAGGGCGGGCTCTAACCCCCATCAGTGGCCCTGGTGAAAGGCATAGTTACATTGTAAGAAATGGGGATGTTTATAAATGATTTGTTATAATCAAGAGGAAAATAGGCCTATCAGGCGCTTTACAGCAGTGGTGGCCAAATTCTAGATATAGGGGGCCTCAACTGCGGCCCCTGACATCACCTGGGGCCACACATAATATTCCACATACATTTTGCTTCTGTCAGAGCCTGTGGACTTGGACTTGGTGAAATTAAATGGCGCTTGCACCGTAGCGGTATTGTATATCATGGGCCCATGTACACAGCTGTATTGTGCTCAGTAATTTTGTGCTGCGTTCAGCGTTCAGAAATTCTGCATCCACACACACTATTTCCATGTAGGTTATGTGTGCATGCATGTACTTGCTGTGATTTTGAACTGAGATAGGAGAATGCAAGAAGTTTTTATACATGGACATTTTACGTAGGTTTAAGCATGTAAACGGAGGCGCTTTGTGGATCATTACATGCGTTGTTAACACAGGATCCTTCTGCCAGGAAGATCTTGCATAGATATCTGTATTTTACTACATGTGTGTGCTTGGGCCATAGTGTTTAATTATACTGTAAAGCCTCTTCTGCCTATAAAATTCTCCAGTACAGTGCATGCACCAAGCAGTTTACACAGAGATGTGAAGATAGATCAACAGCACTCCAAAATTCAAAAACAAAATATATATTTTTTTTATTGCAAATAACATCACATAGTCAAAATAGCCAAAGGTTCAGGGCCACGCAGGGTCCCTTCTTCAAGGTCACCTTGAGGAAGGGACGCTGCGCGGTCCCAGAATGTCGGCTATTTTGACCTTTGTGGGTTATTTGCAATAAATAATATTCTCTTTGCTTTTTGGAGTAAAGGTGACCTATCTTCACATCTCTGAGGTTCTGCACTGCGCCATCCATGGCGGCCACTTGAGCGCCTATTTTATCTACACTGGTCACAATGCTGTATGGTGTGCAGCAGACACTTCCAGCAATGTATGCAGTGTACAAACTCATGCCCTCATCTGTGAATGGATCAGGTGCCAGGGAGGATGTAACTATTGTGCATATGCGCAGGAGTTACATCATCAGAGGCCCCCTAATGGCCGAAGAGGATGACTGGGAAGATCCCTGCTTTCTCTCCTTCCCGCTGAGCGCTGCTCTGTGTCCCAGCAGGGAGGAGAGAAACTGTCACAGGAGGCCGAGCGGTGAGGGAGAGAGCGTTGTGAGCGTTCAGTGTCTCTCCTTCCACACCACTTAGCCTCCTGTGACAGACTGGGTGAGCGGTGGTGTGGGACAGCTGTCTCCACCCCCACACCACCGCTCTCCTGATCTGTTACAGGAGGCGGAGCTCTCCTCCTGCACCGCTCAGCCTCCCGTGACAGATCAGGAGCAGTGTGGGGGCGGAGACAGCTGTCACAGGAGGCCGGCCTGGCGGTGTGTGGGGAGGAGTCAGCTGTCAGAGGAGACGAGCTCTCCTCCCCACACCGCTCGCTCAGCCTCCTGTGACAGATCAGGAGCAGTGTGGGGGCGGAGACAGCTGTCACAGGAGGCCGGCCTGGCGGTGTGTGGGGAGGAGTCAGCTGTCAGAGGAGACGAGCTCTCCTCCCCACACCGCTCGCTCAGCCTCCTGTGACAGCGAGTCAGGGTGGAGAGCGGGTACACGCAGTCAGTGATCGCTGATTGTAAATAATAATGGAGTTAGTATGTTTACTGTGTCCCCAATTATGAATGAATCGAAAGTGATCTACATTACTTCCTGTTCATTCATGATTGTGGACATGGTAAACATACTATCTCCACAAGTTATGAATGAACGGGAACACTCAGTATAGAGGCTTCCTGTCCATTCATTTAGAATAGAGGCTGCAGAAAAAGAGATTGAGGACTTTGTGTTCTCAATTTCTTTTTCTAATTTAAAAGGGAAATATCAGGGATCTGTTTAGGTCCCCAATATTTCCCAGAAGCCCCTAAAAGTAAAGTAAAAATAGAAATATTTAATAATGTATTCCTCACCAATGAAACCACAAAGCTGCTCATCCACTCCCTTGTCATATTTCATCTCGACTATTGTAACTCTCTCCTCATTGGCTTACCTCTACACCGGCTATCCCCCCTTCAGTCTATCATGATTGCAGCTGCCAGACTCATCCACCTGACCAACCGCTCAGTGTCTGCAACCCCTCTCTGGCAACCCCTGCACTGGCTTCCATTCGCCCAAAGGATAAAATTCAAAATGTTAACAACCACTTATAAAGACATCCACAACTCTGCCCCCAGCTATATCTCCAACCTTGTCTCAAAATACCACCCTAACCGTCCACTCCGCTCTTCCCAAGGCCTCCTGCTTTCCAGCTCCCTTGTCAATTCCTCCCATGCTCGCCTCCAGGACTTCTCTAGAGTCTCTCCCATTCTTTGGAACTCCTTACCCCAACCTGTCCGTCTTTTTCCCACTCTGACTGCCTTTAGCCAATCCCTAAAGACTCGTCTCTTTAGGAAAGCCTATCCCACCTCTAACTAACCACTGAACTCTTTCTCAAACAATTCATCCCCACACAGCTACCTCCTCTTGTATCACTTGCCACTCCCTATTAGATTATAAGGCCCCGTTCACATTGAGCGTTTCTCGCGCGATTTGCATTTTGCGCTATATCGCGCAAATGCTTGCATCAAAAACCATTGAATCGCGGCAAAATCCGCTCCAAAAAGGGTCCTGCTGTAGCAACACACAACCCACGACAGCAGGACCCTTTGCCCCATTGCAAAGCATTGAAGAGCGATATCGCACGGTAAATAGCCGCGATATCGCAGGAATTACCGCGCGATAAATCGCTCAATGTGAACGGGGCCTAAGCCCTTGGGGGCAGGGCCCTCCTTACCATCTTGTCTTTAATTGTATTGTAATTATGTCTTTCCTATATTGTATAGCGCTGCACAAACTGTTGGCGCTATAAAAATCCTGTATAATAATAAAAATAAAATATACATTTTTTTTTTAAGTTTATGAAAAATAAAAATGTAATATTTTTAAAAAAATTAGAAAGGTTAAAAATAAACATTTTCGGTTTCGGTCTGACAATTTTTTTCATTTTGGTTTTGAAATTTTCATTTCGGTGTGCCTCTAGTCTTTTGTTATAATGCTGTGCTGTTTATAATTGCACATTAGGACAAAAATCCACCATTTACAGAGCAGTTTATGGTCGGCAGTTGTTGAAAACTAGACAGGTCCACTTGTATTCCAGTTGTCGTGTTCCTTACTGCCCAAATATTTAAAAAACGTGTTTGTATCTGTAAAATGTCTCTCATGCAGATTCTGTTTATATTATGATTCGATCTTAATGCAATAACAAGTGTTTGGCTAAGCTACAAAGGGGAGTAAGAAAGAAAGGATTTGCTGAAGTGTCAGAAGAGTCTGGCACAATCAATTAGCATTTTTCCCTCCACTCTTCAGGGGTGTTATAAATCTTTGTCAGCATTAAAGCAAACAGATCATTAATAAGCTTAGTGCTCAGAACACAGAGCAACATGTTAGAACAATATCCGGAACTGAGCGTGCCAGAGACACCCTGACATGGGGGCAGGGCGGGACTTCCGTTGTCGCGGTGCATTGTGGGGAGTGTAGTCCTCACGTGGCCTCATGTACTAGACCTGCAATAAGACCAGCACACAAGGTAAAAGACGTCTGTTATACACAATGCAGTGTCCCTGAGCTGCCAGGAGAGGGCGCGCTGTAGGTTTGTGTAGATCAGCATCTGTTGGGTGTGGTGGTGTGGATGTGTATGGCAACTAGGCAGATTAGATAGCAGGCAATGCTGGTGTTGGCATGCTGCTATAAATCAGCCCTTCTCTTGTGTTTTAATGCATGTGTAGAAATGATTGTAAAGTGTTTTCCATTAGTGCAGGGCATTCTGCACACTTTGCTACATTGTAAAGACAGAGTCATTCACAGTAGTAGCATAGCCTGGGACCTGCCCAGTCATAAATACCCTCTGTGATGGGGCTGGTGCACTGTATTCATATAAATTATACCCAGAGGGGTTTCTTTCTTGCTACAGTTACATATCAAAAGGCATAGTTCAGCTTTTGAAAAAAGAATAACTGCACACACATTAATTTAAAAAAAACAACGTGCAGATATTATTTTTCGCAAATAATTGTGACTGCAATTAGGGGATGGGGTGGGAGGGTGCAATGCTCTGGCTGTTGCAGACTCTTTCTCCCAGTCCCTGAGGGGAATTTATCAAAACTGGAGCAGACAGACTCTAGAGCAACCAATCAGCTTCTCTCTTTAGTTTGAGGTGAGTGATTTTCACTTAACCTCATATTTCAAGCCAACGTGTGACCTTGAAACTGTCACATGGCGGCTCCATAGATCGGGAAGCTCACTTTCCGATCATCTCCCTGCAGAGAGTGGTGGTGACTGTCAGTCAGCGCTCCCTGCAGGGATACCCCCTCTCCGATCCTTCAGCGCTAAGTGGCGGAACAGACGGGGGAGGGGGCGGGTACAGCTGGCTCTACCTCTAGATAGGCAGAGCCAGCTGTCACTCACGCAGCTGGCTGGATCTCGACAGCATTGCCGGTATCCGTCCTGGCTGTGCTCCAGTTTTGATAAATTCCCTACATGGACTACAAGTGTGGTGGCGTGACTGAACTTCTACTGCATTGAGAACAACAAGACCCTCTGCTGCGGTGGCTAATAGGACTTGTAGTCTCTCAATTCACAGATCCTGTTAAAGGAGCCTGCACAGCTCGAACCCCGAGATTCAGGTAAGTAGAGGGTCTGGGTGATGGGGTGTTGCGGATGTGACCATGTTACATATTATACCCTGAATGAGGATGGCACATGAAACATGGTATAAAATGTACACAGAAGTAAAGTCGGCCACCCGCCACAAAACCCTCTGCAGACATTAATTTCCTTAGTTCAGCAAATGACTGATGAATGCTATTTCTTGTTTTGTTTAGTGGTGTATTCTGCTCTCCCCCCACTGTTTCCAAAGTCGGTACCATCTTATGTGTTTCCTTGTTTATTTCTCCATCCCTCCTTTTGTCCTCCACCGATGTAGGCAACATCTAGCGCAGGTGCAGACTGAAAAGAGGCAAGCCAAATAAACACAGGGGGGGGGGGGATTAATAAAAAGTGTCTGAGACAAGTTCTGTCTCAACTGGTGCTGTTGCCAGCTGTGTATTTAGGTTTTGTGCTGCCCTAGGCAAGATGAAACTCGGCACCCTCCCACATCTAAATTTGTCCCACCCCTTCCTGTTTAGGACATTTTGCACAGCCCACCATAGACCCTTCACAGAGACTCTCAGGTGGGCTGTGCAGGGTCCCTTTCCCTGCACACTAGCTGCTCCTCTTACCTGCAGCTCCCCAGCCTCCTTTCAGGACATGCCGGTTCTTCCTCCAGCCAGGAGCCGCCCGAAACTTCTTCCTCGAGCCGACCGCATCCTCCGCTCGCTAGGCCACATCTCCCTCGGCCCAAGGCCCCGCCTCCTCTTTCACCCGGCAGCTAGCTGCCAGGCCTTACCAGCAGTCGCCTGATTTGGCAGCCAAGGCTGCCTGTTTCTGTGAGCCCAGCTTGACTCTGATTTGGGGGCAGCATTTTTCGCCTCCTACCTGCAAAGTGTCACCCAAAGCAAAATACTTTGCAAGATGGGGATAACAACAGCCAGTAGTATATATAATATGTTTGTAAACAAGTCCAAGTTACAATTTTGACTTAAGAAGAACTTCAGGGAAAAAAATGATTAATCTCACTGCAAAGGTTAAGCGCTCGTTTGTATCTAGACCATCCGAGCCGGCATGTTCTCAGACTGTCATCACACTCCATCAACAATGCATAGACATGAGGACGCCGAGGAGCAGTCCATCTGTGCAGAGGAGGAGACACGCTTCAGTGATCACAGAAGCAAGGAGCTGGCTCGGATAGTCTGGTGAGTATAACCTTTTTTTAAGCCAATAGATAAAAATGAGCAGTTAACCCTTGCAGTGCAGGGATAGCCCCACCGCAAGGGTTAAGACTTTTTTCCTGGAGCTCTTTTTTAATGAGAAATAATTTTATCTGTGCAGAAAAAAATAATTTTTATTGAGTTTGTCATATAAGTAATCCCCACACTCCCCTCTGCAAAGCCTGTATTGTTAAATGGTATGTAAACCCCAACAATGAACAGCTCTTATGTGCTCCCTTCTGGTCTTCCAAATACACCATTGAAAGTATTTTGTGATATCGGTTTGATAAATACAAAAAAATTACCTGACCTGAAAATGACCTTCCAGAAATCGTGTCATCTGATTACTTCCTCCACCACATTTCTATCACATAGTTTTGACAACTACATGACTCTGCTCGTCTGCTATGGAGATGAGCAGAGGATGTCTCTGTAGTTCTGCCCTGTTTCTGTAGTACAGCGAGTGAGCATTGCCATACCAGGACAGGAAGTTTGTTACTGGCAGATTCACTAGGTGGTGATAAAGAAGATCTGAGAACTGCTAAGCTGCAATATATAACATTTCTGATTTTTGGTTTAGATATGCTTTAAATACTAAAGTCCTTCACCGCATACAAGCTTTAGTCCTTCACCATATACAAGCTTTAGTCCTTCACCATATACAAGCTTTAGTCCTTCACCATATACAAGCTTTAGTCCTTCACCATATACAAGCTTTAGTCCTTCACCACATACAAGCTTTAGTTCTTTACCACATACAAACTTTAGTTCTTCACCGCATACAAACTTTAGTTCTTTACCACATACAAACTTTAGTTCTTCACTGTATGTAAGCTTTTGTCTTTCACCATATACAAGCTTTAGTCCTTCACCGTATGCAAGCTTTAGTCCTTCATTGTATGCAAGCTTTAGTCCTTCATCGTATGCAAGCTTTAGTCCTTCATCGTATGCAAGCTTTTGTCCTTCATCGTATGCAAGCTTTAGTCCTTCACCATATACAAGTTTTGGTTCGTCAATGCATAAAAGCTTTAGTTCTTCAATGCATACAAACTTTGGTTCTTCAATGCATGCAAGCTTTATTCCTTCACTGCATACAAGCTTTAGTTCTTCACTGCATACAAGCTTTAGTTCTTCACCGTATGTAAGCTTTGGTCCTTCAACATATACAAGCTTTAGTCCTTCACCGTATGCAAGCTTTAGTCCTTCACCGCATGCAAGCTTTAGTGCTTCACTGTATGGCCCTGCCACAACCTTTGGATGCAGAACAGCCTGGCTCTCTGCCTATTGCACATGTGCGCCATGACCCCATTTATGCCTATGGATGGTCCATATTTTGCTGGATGGATGAAGGCTGCCTGCATCCTGTTGTGACGTGGAGGTTAACGGAAGGAACAATTGGCCAACAGGTTGACATTCCTGGCAGTGTTGGTTTCTAAAGAAACTTCATCCGGAAATTTCTCTGCACTAGGGATGAGTTCAGGTTTGGACCAAACTCAGTTTGAACCCGAGCTCCTCCAAACTCGGAAGGAGCTACTCCCAAACACGTAAGGAAACTAATTTGATGACACCCAATCAGCTGCGAGAGGGGAATAAATGACATTTACCTAATATGGCTCTGTGGCCATTTAAGGTAAATGATGTCATCACAAGCATCCTGCTCCTTTGTTTATATGCAGTTGCAGGACGGGGCATGCCATGGCACTTCCTTGTTCTGAGGAGCTCAGGTTCTAACCAACCTGATCTGATCCATGCTCGGCACCCAAAGGGGTTCGGTGGCATGGGTGGATCGTTTTAAAAGAAACCTGTGCTTTGCCAGTGGAAGGTAATGCGATGGTTCACATTACTGATTGGCCCCTTCTTGCACATACCGCAATGTAATGTGCGTTAATGTGCTTGCTGTAGAAAAGGTCACTCGCACTCCAGCTTAATTTTCAGTCAATATTTATTGACCTCTCATAGTGCCACATTGTCAAGCGACGTTTCGGAACCACACAGTTCCGTCTTCAGGCAAACAACAAGTAACGTGCGTGCTGTGATACCGCAAAGGCCTAAGCTGGCCTAACAAATATCACAGGTAGTACTGGCATCATACCGCAGAAGGTGCATCAGAGATAACTAAATTAAACACCTTTTGAAACCTGTAAAATGTTTTTCAAATGGCTTCACCATTTTTTCATATATATAACGAAAATTAGATTATCATTTTTCTTTTCAAAATGAAGCTCGTAAACCGCCTCCCTTGGCTGAATAATGGGACACCACTTATATTTATTTTTTTCAAATGCCAGAAACTTAGAGATTGGCAGAGGTCTATTTTGCAAGCCAGCGTTGTATTTTTTTCCAAAAGTGTCCTCCAGTCTAGTGTGGGTCTGTTTTTCACTTGCTGCATTGTTTTATGATATATGAAAACAGACACAATCTATGTGTCTTTTTCTGGCTTGCAGCTCTCATTTTACGCCAAGGCGCATATTTTCTTGTCTGTTTTTTATTATATAAACTCGACATTGTACATAACAGCCTTGAAAAAAATGTTCTCTAGCCAAACTTATATAAAAAAAAAAATCACTTGTTTTGTTTTTTGGATAATAAAGCAAGCACACTCCTCTGCCAAAACCCTCTCGCTTTTCATGTTTTGCTTGTCACACAATCGAGAAGTCTCCATCATGGTATTAGGACACTGAGGTTAATGGTGTGTACAGGACTGTGTTTTAGCTTTGCTCAGAATATGTAATCACAGTATAAATGCCGAGGTGTCCTGGAATGTGCCCCAAAACCTCAAACACCAGTTGATAGAGTATAAAAAGTATTTTTACTTAATTTACAGAAACATTTTGAAATAGTCCACATACCAGGGCATAGTCCTAAAATTGTGTAGGATGGCATTACCTTGACGATTCCAAGTTATGACTTTGGGCCATTGCTTGCTCTGTGGCGGCTCATTTACCTTCATTAGTCTTTCACTCCAGACTGTGCTTACTGCTATGTTGCCTGGTGAACGTGCCACTTGGACTTTTTATTTGGAGGGGGCGCCTGCAGACACGCTCTATTGCAGTGTTCTGGACATTTTATTCATTGTGGCCCTTCCACACTTCTTGCTGTCATGGAATGACAAATTGTTCCTCATGTTCTTGCTATATGCTATAAGCTGATCTTCCTATTCCCCCTCTCTAAAATGCATTCAACATATTCTTATGAAGAATCTGTTTCGGAGCAAGGGATACTGTCACTTACGTCCTATATACTTTAAAAAGCTCTCCACTTAAAACAAAAGATGGAGCCCTTCTTTGTAGAAGCCAGAAGAGGTCTCTTTGTGCATTATTCTTTTTACTTTGTTACAATTTTGCAACTAAATATATTCATTGTGGTCAATGAATATGTGGTCAGGTGCATTGCTTTACCTAATCAGGGCTTCACAAGGCACTGTGCGGTGCGGCGAACACACGAACTGCCGATGTTCGAGTCTAACTGTTCTTCGACTCGAACATCGAGCCCATCCCTAGTCATGGCCCCTAATTGTTTTACTCTTCCTGTTTTGTTACAAAAAGTTTTCTAGTTTATCCAACATTACAATAGTGTTATGTTATGTAAATAGCGCATTTCTATGTTAATACCTCGGAACACTTTAAATGGTAATAGAAATACTATGGCCCATAAATATATGGCCCATGCTATATGGCCCATACTTCAATCTCAAAAATAAGGATATTTGAGATTGAAGAGGCATTGCACAGCCAGAATAAACATTGGGGTCTATTACATATCCTTTATGGGGCACATTATCCTTTTTTTAAACTTTATTTTAAAGATAAACAGACAACTATAAATTGTATCCCACAATTTTCAGAATAAGTTATGTGGCTTATTTGACGTGCTAGTTTTTGAATCAAGTGTTTGGATGCTGAACATTTTCCACTTGTCTGGGGCTGACAATTAGCACAGCCAGAGATAGAGCCAAGCTGATGGGTCTCAGAAGATTTCAGACTTGAAAACAATGGAATTGCAGCATGCAGATGAGAGCAATTAAATGATCCTTTTTCATCCCACCGTGCTCCCCATGCATGTGGAGTTTCCCTTTAATGACCAAGTTTAAAACACCAAGTAAAATAAATCACTATGATACTACCTTGGCAGATAAACAGATTAGTCGATGGGGCCTGTAGTCAGAACTAAACACCCGTGAAAGTCTGTTTCAAGAGATCTGTGTGTTTAACTCCAAAGTTTATAATAACATTCTATTATGATGTGATCACTAGAGCCAATCATGAGTATGTGTGGTTACAAAGGTTACAAAAGCATTCAGCCTGCAAGACCATATAGTATAGCTGTGCATTAATGAAATTTTTTACCAAACTGCATGCTTTTTTTAAAAAAAAAGTGGAAACTCTTTTTGCTGGGCTATAATATCTATTAGGAATTAATTTCATGGAACCTTTGACTGCAATAAAATCTGGCAGGTGTTCTAATCCTTAACCACTCTATCCAACACTAAAAAAAAAAAAAAAGTTTGGGGAGATTTACCACTCTGTTTGCCTTGATGACTACTGACAGGTGAGGGGAAATCCAAAATGTTAGGGTTGTCCCCAGAACAAAAGGTAAGTAGACATTTTCTAACAGAGACACCTTTTCTAGGGACAACTGGGAGATTTTCTCTAACTTCCTGCTGCATCTCTGGGGCAGGAAGTAAAAGTAAATTTCCCCAATGGTACACTCACGATCTATAGAGCTGGAGTGTGTCCCACGTCGGCTGTAATTATTGGGGAGAGTATATTTATTTTAAATCAGATAGTATATAATAACTTTTTTTGCAAGTACAGAAAACCAAATGCAAAAGATAAAAACCATACAAAACCATAGGAATGCAGAAATAAACAAAAGGAAAAAGGCAGAAAGTAATAAGCACATAACCCATGCCACAGGGATATACACATCCCTACAGACTAGAGCCTTGCATTGTGATTACATTTATGTAGAAGTGTAGTCAAATTAAGGGGGATATAATCCAATAACGTTGGAGTAATGCAGGACCCCAGGTACAAAGTAGATGGGTGCGTGGGTATAAATGAGAGCTCTGAGGTCAGGGGGGCAGGCAGAGGATCGAGGGGGAGTAGAGTGGACTTAGCCCAATAAACGACCAATCCCAAAAATGTTGCAAAATCTGATAAATGGCACATAACGCTACGTAGGGAAGGGCCCGTATCCTCTAAGAATAGAAGGGTATCGTCAGCATAAACAGCAATTTTTCTGTTCATGAATGGCCCGTCTTAAGCTAACCACATCCGCAGATTGCCAGATAAGAGCAGCCAAGAGTTCTACAGTCAAGGAAAATAACCATGGGGACAATGGACAACCCTGTCTAGTGCCATGATGTATAGGAAATTGAGAAGAAAAAGAATCATTCATTTTAATTTTAGCTACAGGATGGCAGGAGGGAAAACAGTCGATACGATTCCGGTAATAGAGGGTTTTTATGTTTCTTAGGGAGAACAATAATGGTGGCGTCATACATAGTAGGCAGAAGGCTACCCCCAGAGAAAGCATCATTAAACGTCAGAAGTAAGTTAGGAAAGAGTGAATGCATATATGTCTTGTAAACTTCCATGGGAAGACCATCAGGGCCGGGGGCCTTCCCATTAGGAAAGCTTCTGAGTACCCTCTCTAATTTTTCTGTAGTGATAAGCACCTCCAGTGGTGGACCTAGGGAACAAAGGGCCCTGGTGCAAGATTATTTTGGGGCCCCCAAAAAAAACACAAACCCCCCTAACCCATATCCCCTTTAGCAACCACAAAAAAAAAAGTTGGAAAAATGGCATTGCTGTATAAAGTACTGCTGAGATTTGTAGTCCTCTATAGAGGGTGCCATTCTGCATTGCTGCAATGCAGAATGGGACCTGCTACCCTGTTTCCCCAAAAATAAGACCTACCCCGAAAGTAAGACCTAGTACTATTTTTCAAGATTCCTGTAATATAAGACCTACCCCGAAAATAAGACCTAGTTTGGTGGTTGCATGTGAGGGGGAACTTGCAGGAGAGATGGTATCAGCCTGCAAGAACATACTGTATTAAGGGGATGACAGGGGACTCCCTCCAGACTTCACCAACTGGTGTCCCCCTGAAGGCACTGCTTAATGTAATGGTACAGTACTGTAATGTGTACCGGTAAATGGTACCGTACTTTAACATGCTGTCCACTGTCTCATGTCCCCGCTGCTGCACCGCTGGTACCGCTGTCCCTGGTGGCAAAGGAAGCCGGCGCTGTAGAAAGCAAGGCTGCGGCGGCAGAGGGAGCAGAGTCGCATTAGCCGATATTCCTCTATAGCGCCGTTTACTGTGACAGGCGGAGTGATACCAGATAACTTTGGATTGTTGTACATTTTGTTGCACATTAAAAAAAAAAAAAAGACATCCCCTGAAAATAAGACATAGTGTGGTTTTTGGGGGCAAAAAAATATATAAGACAGGGTCTTATTTTCGGGGGAAACACGGTATATAGATCTACAAATACCAGCTGTACTTTATACAGCAATGCCATCAATTGGGCTACAAAAAATAATGATTATATTTATTAACTTACCTTCACCTCCTCTGGCTGTTTCCTGGTGTGGAAGGCTGCAGAAAACCACCCCTGTGTGTGTGTCCATCTCAGCGTGCCCGTGTACTCAAGCGGCTGTTTGCTGGGTCCTGCAGTGCCTGCAGGGTTTTTTTTTATTCTCGGCTCACTCCACAGTTTTCGGCGGCCGACTGGCCCCCTCGTCTCTGCGCCGGGAGTGTCGTAAAGACCTGATACTCCTGGTGCAGAGATGAGGGGGCCGTCGGCCGCCATAACTGTGGAGGGAGCAGAGAATTAAAAAAAGCCTGCAGGCACTGCAGGAGGCAGCCCTGGGCCTCGACCGTGAGGACCCAGCAGACAGCCACGCTGAGATGGACACACACACAGGGGAGGTGCTGAGATGGACACACACACAGGGGGCCCGTCAGCCAATGTGATCAATGAACACTCCAGGCGCAGAGATGGGGGGGGCCCACCGCATACCGATCCGATGGTAACCGGCGGCCGGACCCCAACGGTCCCCCCCATCTCTGCCCCAGGGCTGTGTTTGAATGGATAATGGGCCCCACTCCCGTGTAGGCTCAGGCACCAGTAGTTCCGCCACTGGGCACCTCAAGGTCTGATCAGGCTCAGACAAGATGGGCAAAGTGATACGTTGGAGAAAGGGTCTTGATGAGTAGCACTAGTAGGGTCAGTAATAGCACCAACATAGGTATTGTCCTGTTGGGCACGGGCAATGTGAGCAAGAAGCTTGCCTTTATCATCACCCACTGCCCAAAACACTAGTTTTGAAAAAAATTATTTAAGCTGAGACTTTTACTTAATCAAGTTTTTCAGGCGCACCACCACCTCCAACCAGGCACTGTGGGTAGTGTCAAGAGGGGTCACTCACATAGGTCAACTCACACGTAGACACAGGGCCTCAACCTCAGCTCGCCTAGAGGAGGATTTAATATAACCAACATTTTTGATGAACAGACCTCTCAGATATGCCTTGAATGCGTCTCATTCCAACCCAGGAGGAGCAGAAGATATATTAATGGACAGAAAGAAGGAAATATCATCCTCCAGCAGCGCTCGGTCAGACATCAAGGACTGCCAAAAGGGGGTGTAGCCGCCAATTAACTGAGAAGGGGTGGCGACCCACGGACAGGCAAAATCATGGAATGGTCAGACAAACCTCTAGGCTGAATGTCCACCGATTGGACAAAATAGAAGGACTTCAGATGTATCTAGAGCATAATCCGGAACAGCGTGTTGTGTGTACTAGAGTAGCAGGTATACTGAAACGCCAGAGGGTGTGGGGGAGAGTATATTTAACTCTCCCAGTACTTCTCCTGATGTCTCAGTAATTTGACAGGCCCACAGACAAGCATGTTTATATTGTGCAATCGCTCATTTTTCAGCAGATGTCACCACCACCGGTGTTGCCTTGGAGGAACAACAGTCCATTGCTTCTCGGCCTTTTGGCTAAGATCAAGTGTAGTATCTGTTCTTATCAGTTGTCGGGAAAGAACAGCGGCCGTCACCTTTGGAGTGTGGGTAGATGGCTGCTCAGTATTTCCTGGCGTCATTGATACTTTTTTGTTCACAGGGGGAAGTTTTGATGCACGTCCACGGGCTTTGAAAAAAAAAAAGAACAGAGAAAATCAGTTCTAGACTTTTCCTCTTGAAATGTATTGTCTGATGAGACTGCTGTGATGTGATCCATACCTTCCAATTCATCTTTTAGAACCCTCTGTCCCTCATTCCTCAGAAGACTCCTCAGTTGTCCCTCTTTTTGGTTTGATGTACAGATATCTATGAAAAGGTTCTATTTAACTATCAAAAGGGTTATTCTGCACCAAAACCTTTACCTCCCTGTCACGGCAGAGAGCCGTGACAGGATCGAGAGGTGAGGGAACCCGGTATGTTTTCCCTCACCTCCCGATCTACTGAGCCGACCTGTGACAGTCTCATTGTCACAGTTCGGCTTAGAACTATGACGTGAGTGGAAATCACTCATGTCATAGTTCTCCTTTAATGATCTTGTTTGTTATTTTGAAAAGTCTGTATAAACGACACAAAATGGTGAAAAAAACCAACAATTTTTGGTTTCAACAATTATAATTTTTTTGCATAACAATTTTTGGTCTACATAACTAGGGGCCTGGCAGAGGGGTGTCCATTGCCACTGGAAGGTATCCCTCTTTCTCATCTCGTAAAGTTGGGAGGTATGTCTGATGGTAGATATAGATATACTTATCAATCCTAATGAAGTCAGACTGCCTGGGCAACTGTCTTTTAATATATATGTGTTTTTCCACAGTATAGTGAACCTATTCTCCCAAGATGTAGACCAGGTCACTTTCTTAAGAATTGCTCACTGCTGCTTCCTACATATCTGGCATCATCTAGCATAGCCAGATTAATCCACACTTGGCTGGCAGACTTGAAGCAGCACCTGCAAGGGAGGGATGTGAGGGTAATCCAGGAACATTGTTCAATCCCTATAGCCTCTAGGCTATGGGGAGTAAATCCTTGGTTGGCAGATGCTTTTTGCGAGCTTTTAAATTATATAGAGCGTCTAAATTAAAATATATTTTCAATATGGTGTCTGGGGGAAATAAACTGTCTCTTAGAAGCCAGACAGAGTTTACCAATAGTTTTTCTTTATTCACAAGACCAGAACAAGTGCAGTTCTGGGAAGTGACCCCTTTGAGTTGTTGCAGCTAGCACGTTTACAACACATCGTTTCATTGAGATACTGTAGTTCACTTGATCTAGAGTTAGAAAAGCCACATCAATGGTCTTCCAGAAACTAGAGAAAGTTAGACTTTGAGGTCTTCTTCCAGCTTTTTAGCCATATCTGGGAATCATGCAATAATTGGAACTCTATTTTTAACAGACTCCATTGCGATTTGCCTGTTGATAATATATGGTTTGTGCTTTTTGCGTTTATGTGGTATTAATGATGGCATTTTGGTTATCAATTTTGTAGATAAATGTCTGCCTTGAATGTTCAACACATAAACACTCTCTAAAGCAAATCTGTAGCAAATGAAGCAAGATCACGGCATTGTAGAACAAACTGGAACATTTCAGATATCTGCTTTACGATTTATATTTATGCTCCTATTGGTGATTTTTCAACAGTGGGAAATCAGTGGATCGGGCTTTTTAGATTTGGTCAGTGACACCATAGTAGTCACTGACCAAATAGCCGAAGGATCACCCGAAGCTACAGCTGGATCCTTCTCCTTTGTGAATAGCCCCCTTAATGTTCACTGGAGATGGCTCTATAGTTCTCTTCCTGTTATGGAGTGCACTCTCTGACTATCAGGTCACAAGGGACAGCACAGCAGTTGTCCATCTACTAGTTTAGAAGAGGGAGGAGCAGAGGTGTGGCTTTCCATTTTAGGCTTTGCAACTGTGTGTAAACAAAAAATATAGACTTTAATCTTACTTAATTTTTTTTTTTTTTAATGAAAGATCTACTTTAAAAGAAGTGAAAAAATTTGTTACAGGACAAAATGGGCTTTAATTTAATGTGATATATGCATATATGAATCCTTGCGAAAAAAACAGTTTTTTACAGCTTTAGCAATAATAATGTGTAGCTAACTGTCACAGGTATGTGATCACAGCGATCAGGTCTCGTTGTGATCACAGTACTGTGACCAACTAATCTGCTGTTGAGGGTCTGCCTTGGACTCTGAGGGACCCATCAACAACAGATACTCAATGAGCTGTTGGTCCCTTCACAGACCTGCGCTCATTGTACCGCGTGTGATGGGATTATCCCCGTCATCGGTTGTTAAGGAACTGAATGATCGCGACAAGATAATCCCATCATCAGTCGGGAAGGGGTTAATGGCAAACACATTCTCACCAATGCTCCCACACAGAAAAACTGCCTTGCCAATTATTAGAAAATTGGCAGGCTCTGGTGGCCGCTGTACTCCAGGATAAGCAAATATTGTCTAAATACAAGAGGGATGTGTACTAGTACTTGGATATTAGTGTGCTTTGTGTATGTTTTCCAGGACCAGTATTCCAGTGTGAAACTTTTCCTCTGTGCAGGAGCTTACTCTAATAAAGACCATTCACTGCTCCTCTCTCTCCCTGTGCAGGGAGATGGTCTTGTATCCACCCCCTCCTGTAATATTCTGCAGGCAGAGTGTAGTGGGTGGGGCCTGCTGGGTCCGTCCCACAGTTCTGCTCTCGGCACAGGCTATATGCAGCACAGTGATGATGTCACTGCTACTTTTATATGGTAATAGCAGAGTCTGCAAAGGTGTTTGCTGCACACAAAGTGAATTTATATCCTTTGTGGCTATTGAGGAATATATTCAAATGGATGTTTTGGTGCCCGGAGGTGTTCATAGGTGGAGTGAGCAAAGCCTATGTCCCTCCACTTTTGAATGAACCCAAATATATTTTTCAATTATGTATTCAATGAATTTTTCAATCATGCTATCATGTCTTTCTTGAAAGGGGTGGTATAAATGGAGTGAGCGTATAACATCTGCAATGAAAATTATTAGTGCCCCCCCAGATCTGACTGTGGTATCTTATGTGCCCCCCCTAAATATTGTTCCTAGAGTCGCCACTGCCGGAGGTTAGCTTTAATATGTGCATATGATGGTGCAAATCTCACAGGGTTTAAGTGAACCTTCTCCCCATCTGCTGTGTTTCCAAGCACATCCAAAACACCCTTGGATTCTAAGCATAGCTGACACAGTGCCTGCTCTGAGGATCACGGCTTAATCTCAGATACATCTAGCTGTAATAGGCTACAGGGACTTGCACACAGCAATAAATGTTGCTGGAAGCTTTTATGTGTAGTCCAGATTTTGTTAAGGCTCATACACCATGGCTATCTGAGAGTTGTGATATTCCATTGTTGACTCTGGTCAATGTCACTGCTGCTTGCTGCACCTGCTTTCCACCAGAGGGAGTATCCATGTTGTCTTGCCACAGAGGCTTAACAGCTGGTGGTGTGAAATATTAAAGTTCAGCCATCAAATTATTTAATATGTGGATTACTTGGTTAGTTTACCTCCCTTCTTTACTATATATGGACTGTTTAGTGATTGAACACTCATTTCATGATTTTTAAAGACATTTGGAGAAAGGGTTTTATAGAAAGCCTTATATTTTATTCTGTTCAAGGGACCGCACCTTTGGCAAATCAGCAAAACCAGCGTCCCAGCCAGGACTGCGCTACAGCCACCAGCAGTCACTACGAAGGCATTTTTGATTCTTGTGTTGTAGTGAAAATATCCAAATTCCTTTCGAAATTATGGGAATGTTCTGCATTAGTGCAGCTGACACGAAAGGAATGGAATGGTGGAACCATTCCTCAACAATTGTGTAAATATAATAATGTCTCTTCATGAGTTCAGGAAAATATGAATATTACACTCCCAAGTCCAATTTAAAGATTCATAACTGGAAAGAAATGCGTGCTATTAATCCTAGCTATGGGGCCAAAATACAAGATATGGATGTAAGAATTCAATTTGAGGGAACAGTTCATGAGCGTGTATTGATATGCACGTACTCAGTATTGCCAGCAAGAAGTACTGAGTGATGAGACCTAATAATCTTTCGTTTGGCTGCCTAACTTACAAGTTTAAAATTATGGCAGACATTGTGCTAAGGGTTAAAGCTTATGGCCCATGCTTAAACATGTATAACCTTTTAGAATGTAAGCCCTCACGGGCAGGGCCCTCCTTACCATCTTGTCTTGAATTGTATTGTGATTGTAATGTCTTCCTTATATTGTAAAGCGCTGCGCAAACTGTTGGCGCTATATAAATCCTGTATAATAATAATAATAATAATAACTGAAAAGTGTTGTGGGGCCCGTTTATGCATTTTCATACTGTCCGTTTTCACTTAAAGCAGACGTTTACACTCAAAAATCTAATTCTACAATGCATTCCTCTATGTATGATGAGTAATAATAACAGACATGTCAGGTGTAAAGTGCTGTGATTGTGAAATACTTACACTTGCAGAGCATTCACTTCCTGCTTTGAAAGGGCAAAATGACTTCAGTTTGCCAAAGCAATGCACACTGGGATTGCCTTGTCATCAGCAGAACACTGCCGGGAAATCTCATCTGTAATCTCAGGAGATCTCAGGGAAAAGCATTTTCCTCTCCTGAGATGATGTGCATGGCCACATGTCCTGGTCACATGTGCCAGTAATCCAGGAAGTAATCGGAGAGCTAGTAATCTGCCCTTAGTAAACATGGCCACTGTCAGAAGACAGGGGAATAAAAGAGAAATAAGGTGTGCAAAGAATACAAAGCCTGCAATTATCTAGAAGTATGTGTTTGTAGATTGTCATTACTAAACATTTAGGCGTGTTTGTAGTCAGTGGCATAACAATCGCCATTAGATGAGGGTGGTGTACGGAATGGAGGAGGCGGTGCCCGCCTCCTCTTACATCACTGGCCAGCGACCTAAGAGCAGGTGGGGCCAGTGATGTAAGAGAAGACGGGACCTGTCGATAGCAGAGGAGGCTGGGCCCAGGGACGGAACAGGAGTCGGGGCCCGGGGACCACAGAGGCCCTGATAGGTAAGAGATCTCAGACCCTGCAGAGCCCACTATAGAGAGTCTATGGTGGGCTCTGCAGGGTCACTCTCTGCTGGGGCTCTGCAAGTGGCATAACTAGCAATCACAGGGCCCCATACAAAATTTTGCTATGGGGCCCTGTGATTTCTAGTTACGCCCCTGTTTGAAGTTATTTTAAAGATATGGATAAAGGTCCACTTTAAGCCTAGGTTCAAACTTGTGCTTCTGCATAATTATGTTTCATTGTGTTTCTTTATTTATTATTATTGGTATTCATATAGCGTCAACAATTTACACAGCGCTTTACAAACTGTTCATGGACATCATTCCCTGTCCTCAAGGAGCTTTCAGTCTAGGGTCCCACATGTAATCATAGTAGGTTAGGTATTAGTGTTAAGGTCAGTGTTAGTGTGTTTTAGGTATAATAGAAACATTTTTTTTTTAAATGTGTAATATTGTTTCTGTTGTATTGTTACTACTACAACAAATAATGTACACATATATGGTATCTCCATGCATCAGGAGTACAAAAATCAACTTTTTATTTTCTTTTAACGTTTAAGTTTAAAAAAAAAAGATATTTCGGCTATTTTTGGGCCATATTTCCATTGATAAATAAAAATCAGGAGATATCCATTAACATGTACCTGTAACATCATCATTAACATGTACCATCACATCGTCATTAGGGAATTAATTTATGTACTCTATATAAAAAGTTATGTGCATGTGTAACACTTCTTTTTTTTTTATTCTAGGTGATAAAATTCATGTGCAAGCCATACCCATGTTTGTAACACCCTAGCAGATAATATGGAATCCAAAAGTAAGATCCTGCAACAAGTGAGGGACAAGGTTGCCTCAGCACACAAGGACTGTTCCCCGGCTGAAAAGCTACAATTCTACAATGAATGGGCCACCCAGTACGAAGAGGTAATAATATCTGCAATAGTCTGAAGGAAAGTGGTCTATTCAGTGAGTCTGCCTCATTTAAAAACTGATCCAGAAACATCAAAATATATAAATTAAATACCAATATTCCCTCAATAGATTGTGTTTAATGTAGGGTGCACCGATACTTTTCAGATACCAGTGCAGATATTTGGCATTTTTATGAGAACTACCAGGGTTGCAGCGGTTGCAGCTGGGACTGGGCTCTGGCGCTCCACCACTGTCTTGAAATCATTAGTCTGTATTGTTTTAGAAAAACTGTCACATGACAATAAACAAAAATGTATCAGTATTTGTACTTGCAAAAATGGTATTGGTGCATCTCGTTATTTATATTTATAAAAACGAAATCATACATTAAAACAGAGATGTACAAATCCCAGGAGCTCCGTATGCTCCTTACAAATCACAGCTGCCTCCTAACTTTTGAATTTTTCTCTAGTCTAGTCTTGGAGCTGGAAAAGTATCTGTACTTGTACTTGTACCGAGTACAGTACTTGGTATCGGTGCATCCCTAGTTTAATGTGTGACTTTTGGTGTTGTGTGGAGGAGTTTTTATTAATCATCTTAAACTCTGAAGGCCCACAGCACCACATCTTCTGTAAACCAGTTATCTGTGTGGGTGACCATATTCTACAATATAGCCTCACCTGGCCACTGCAGATAATTATTCAGAACAAACCCAGAACGAAGGCAATATCACATTGTAAATTAGGGTCTGTTGACATCTGTACATTGCATTAACACACTGTAAAATGTGCATCTTGCTGTGTGTTACCGCAAATGCACAGCAATGTGTGCACTACAGTGCATTGTTATTCATTTTGAACAGCACCCTAACACACTATTACAGTGCATGTGCATTGTAACACACCACAACACTCAAATGTGATGATCTGTGTGCTGTGCTGTGTTGCATTAGAAAAGGTGGCATACAGCATCTTTGGGGCATTGCGGCCCATTCAAAGTAAATGGGCGTCTTAACCCAATGTTATGTATTCCAGAATCCTGCTGCACTCCTTACCAGGTATCCCTGTCAGTCATTTCAAGCCTGATGAAGGGGACCCTGCGTGGCCCCCGAAACATTGCTATTTGTTTTGACATGAAGCGTCAATAAACAGACGCGTTCTTCACTTCAATATGATGTGCTGGTGACATCTTTAACAAGTTTAACCCAATGTTAAATGCACACTAACACTCATACATTAAAGTAATGCATGGACCTTTAACATGAACACTGTCAGACTTTGCTCAAAAGTTTTACATTATGTAATTAGCGAACTGCTGTATGTTTAAGCACTTACGTGGTAGAAAATTCAACTACAATAATATATTTAGATCTTCAGCTATATCACGACTATGATTTTTATGTATATGTTGTAGTTTTCAAATCTTCGTTTTTAATCTTGTATAATCTGTCTGTATATCTGTTTTCACAATAAAGGATGTCTCTGTATTGGAATATAAAGCCCCCCAGTTGGCTGCAGCTGCCCTAGCCTCTGTGTGTACCAAAAATCAAGATTCAACACTGTTACTGGATGTGGCTTGTGGAACTGGGCTTGTAGCTGAAGAGGTAATGAGCTGTGTGCAATACACTTTTCAACCACCAGGGAGCAGTACCAAGCTTCTTTTCTATAACTGCTAAAATTCAGTGCTAAGTCTCTGTCCCATAGCAAATAAATATTACATATAGAGTAAACTACAGCAGTCAACGTGCTTTGTGCTGTAGAGGTGACACTGGTAATATGTAAGCTTTGTGACGTTGAAAAAAAATTGTAATACTGTTTTGGAATTTTCATGGCAGTTATATATTTTAACAGCTATATATTTTACTGCTCAATGTCGTTCAAGCAATGCAAGACATTAAAATTATATTTGCTCACATATACCAGAAAAACTAGAAAAATGATCCCTGTACTGCAGTGTAGTCTGGTAAGTCCAGTGTCGGGACCAGTGGAGAGGACATGTGTTGGAATTGTATGGCTCCCCCATTGCAGCATTTATAACAGATTGCTGTTCAGTTTCTTGGGCGACGGTAGAGCAGTGGTTGTCAACCTAGGAGGCCTCAACGTTGGCCCCTGACAGCTCTGAAGTGCTGCACATAATATAAAGAAGACTGCCAGACATATTAGAGGAGATTGTCAGAGACTGAGGACATGCAGTATGTGTGGTTTTGTAGGTGCTGAGCCAAGATAATATCAGTGCGTGTCTGACTATTTTAATGTAAAATGTGTGTGAAATGAGTTTACATGAAAGCTATTCTAAAAATGTCACAATTGGAAGGAGAATTAAACTTGAACTAAAGAGAATTAAACTGATAAATATGGGGGATGCAATTGTTAACTTCTTTTAAAAGATGCTAGTTGCCTGGGTGTTATGTTGATCCTTTGCATTTAGTACTTGTTCTCAGGCCCAGTGCTACTGCAAGGCAAGGCAAGCGGCCGCCTGAGGGCGCTGCAGTGTGAGGGCGGAAAAAACAGGGCATTTTGACAAGTACTTGTACTTGTCAAAATGCCCCGATGCTTGCGCTATGTTTTTTTTTTTGTTCACTTACCTTCGGTGCGGGAGGTCAGCGGCGAGTCAGCGCTGATCTGGCTCTGCTTGTTCTGGGTTAGTGACTCAAAGTATTGAAGCCAGGGGCCAGCATGATGGACAGACAGCTTGAATTAGGAGAATGAGAATTCAGCAATGGTTAGCCTTCATGTTTCTTTCAGGTTTGTCTATCCAAAATGGATATATTATTTATAGCCGGAGTCTTACAGAATGAGTCACCTATTTGCTTCTTATATTTATTTGCGCCTCCAGCAGCAAGATCTGACTGTCATAGCCCCTGCTTCTGTTTCCATCTTCACCCTGGGGTGTTGCTGCTGTTTTTGTTGCACTGACTATACTAGAAAACACATTAAATACCAGCATGGGGTCAAGGACACACTTCCCGTGGAAATAAGGTCTTATCAAGTCTTATACATGAATCTTTTGGGTGGTTTAAAGTACATATAAAGCCAAATCTTTTTTTATATATTTTTTTTTAACCCCCTTCATGACTGAGGCCTTTTTTTTTTTTGCACCCATGTTATATTCCACATTTTGGGCCTGAACATTACTTGAAACCCCCAAACATTATATATTTTCTGAAAGCAAAGATCCTGTATAATAAAATGGTGGGAGTTGCAATTTTTCATGTTGCACGATATTAGCCCAACTCCTTATCAAACCCCAACAGTTAGTGAAAAATGCACTTAAATGCCCCAAAACACAATACAATACCCATTTTTTTAATAAAATATATATAAGATGTGGTTACAACGAGTAAATAGATACCCAACATGCCCAGATTAAAAATTGTAAGCGTCCGTAAAACGGCGACAAACTTCAGTACCCTAAAAAGTCCATAGACAATGCTTTAAAAGCCCCCACAGGTCATCAGTTTAGAACACCTGAAAATACTGGCCCTAGAATTATTGCCCTCATTCATGCATGCACGGGAATACCCAACATGTGTAGCGCGATCGTCGTTTTTATATGTAGGCGCACCCGACGCATGTTTACGTGAAGACGCGCGTGCTTGCGGGGGACTTAAAAAAATGTTTGTATTATTTTGACATTTATTTTATTTAATATTCATTTTAAAAACTATTTTTGGGGGGGTTTTTTTAACTTTACTTTAATTGCATTAATAGCAGATTAGTGGTGACAGGTACTTTTAAGGTAATGCTGGGGGTCCAAAAGTGCAGATCACATTTCAATAGCTTATAGCTGGGCTTCAGGAGCCCAGCACTGACAGCTATGGGACCGGAAGTGATACAATACGCGTCCATCTCCTCCCCAGCTTCCCCGACACCAAAGAAGCCGGCCCCGGGCCCGTAGAAGGGGCAACGGAGCCCGGGAAACACACAGCGTGGGTGTCGGGCTGGGGGGGGGGGGAGCACCCGTTCACCGGCCTGTAGAAGCGATCTGGCGGCAGCTGAGCCGCCAGAATCGCCTCTACTGTAAAGACGACAGTCGGCTTTACAATTTTAAATAGTGTCCCGGTGGCAAAAGCCGCCGGGAGTCTGTTTAAAAAGCCCTGTTGCTAGTGACGTACACTGTACGTCGCTGGTCATGAAGGGGTTAATAGAGTGGTGAGGGTTTAGATCCCCGGTCAGGTTTTTATATTTAGCTGTTTGACAGTTAGAGAGATTCACTCTCTCTATGTATATTGTGTATATTCACTGGGCCTGACAGTGAGGGAAAATCCAACATATTGAGATGAAACCAGAAGAAGAATAGAGGAAAGTCTTCTATGAGGACACTTGTCCCCGTGAACATTTGTCTAAGAAGGGATTTTTCTCAATTTGTAGTAATTTTCTCTAATTCCCTGTTGTCCTTCCTGGACAGGAAGTGAAAGTAATCCCCCAATGGCACACAGATGGCAAAAAAAAACTGACAGGGTTTTTAACCATTCCCTACTCCAGGGGTAGGTAACCTCTGCACTATAGCCAGCTGTGGTCAAACTACAAATCCCATAATGCCTCTGCGAGTCATGCCTGTGGCTGTCTGAGTCTTGCAGTGCTTCATGGGACTCATAGTTCCACAACAACTGGCATGCCCAGGTTGACTACCCCTGTTCTACTCCAGCCTAAATTTAAAAAAAATTTGACTCGCTAGCATCTACCAAAATGTGAAATTACATTTTTGGGTGAACTGACTATTTAATAAAGGCTCGCTTTGTGAAAGTAATTAAACTTATAGAGAATGCCTGTGTTAGTTAAAGGAGAACTATGATGTGAGTGCTTTTCACTCACCTCATAGTTCTAGCCGACCTGTGACAATGAGACTGTCACAGGTCGGCTCAGTAGATCGGGAAGTGAGCGAACACATACCGGCGTTCGCTCACTTCTCGATCCTGTCACGGCTCTCTGCCGTGACAGGGGAGGGACTGGATTCCCCGCTCCGAACCGCCAGCGCTGACTGGCGGAACGGAGAGGCAGAGCCAGCTGTCACTCACGCAGCTGGGCGGATCCCGACATAATTGTCAGGATCCGCTTCAGCTGCGAGGTCTCAGTATACCGTGAGCTGTAGCTCGCGGTATACTGAGCTTAGGGTAACGGGAGGGCGCTAGTTTGTGTCCTCCCGTTACCCTAAGCAGAACTATGGGGAAAAGCCCTAACCCCATAGTTCTCCTTTAAGTGGAATCAATGTTTAACTGGCCTACTTACTCTTTGCTGACTGTGCCCTCGGCTTCACAGTCTGCTGACCCATGTAATGATATATTTCTTCCATTTGGGGAATCCTGTAATCAGAACATGCCACCCATGACTGCTCATAAGAATGTCTGTTTACTCTGTCAGACAGGATACACATTATAAGATATGTGGCAGTCAACCTTATTCCTATGGAATGTTAGTATAATGGTGCCGGCATGTTTACTATAACTAGGCCTGTGCTTTTACACAGTTCTTGGAATCCTCTTATTTTCTTGGATGTAGCTTTGTTATTCATTTTTATATACAAGTGTAAAAAAATTAACATACGTAAAAGAAATAAAATGAGAAAAAGGGAATTCAAAAGTGGGACCAAACATAGCAAATATAACCTGCATCATTACTCACAGATAACAAGGTTGTCAGGAGTCTTGGAATCCTTTGTATTGAGAGTCAGGTTTTAGTTACCATCTGTGTCCCTGTTAAGAGGAATGACCGTCACTTTTTGACAGGATAGGAGATGATAGGAAGTCTTTCCAATGGGACACAGACAAAAAAACATTTCTAGTACAGTGACAACCACCTCTCTCACTTCATGTATTGGTGTCATAAGGACAGGGGGGGAGGGAAAAACTCCTCAGTAGGGTCTGTGATGTTTGGGGATATTAGTACATATAGGGAGCACTTTAAAAGGACACAGTCCACAAGATCTTCTTTTTAAGGGCTTAGTAGCCCACTTTTACATGAAAGTTTACACATCGGATACCCTCGCAAGGGTTGTTCAATACGTTGTCCATATACAACTTCAAAATAACCACAAGTTTAGCCTCCTGGCTTCCACTCTTAACATTCACATTTCTGACCCACCGGTCCTTAGTCTGTTTCTCCTCATACTGTTCCTCTCTGTAGTTCTGTCACGTACTTGTACTGGCGGCCCTTCAGGCTCTCGGTTCTCCCAGTCTCACAATTTCTCCCAGCCTCCCTGGCTGTCTTCTGGCTCTGACTTCTGTGTGGAGTCCTCCTGACCCCTGAACACTATGTTTCTATTTCCCAGCAGAAGCCCTGAGCCCTAGTCAGCACCCTTTTTCTTAAGGGCTGTCCACAGCTGTGCAATCATTGGGTGTTGGTTACTTCTAAACCCTGGACCCAGGACTGGAGATTTCTTCCCTCCTGAATCACTTTGACACTTCTCGTTTCCAGGATCTTCAGCAAAATCCAGAAAATCCGTAAAACTGAAAAGCCAGCTCTTTCCCTGAAATAAACCTTGCTTCCTGAAACCTCTCAGCCTCTGGGTGAGAGGTTTCAGGAGTCCTGGGTGATCATAATCCCAAATTTCACCGTGGGATTGGCACACAATACCACAGGTCACAGACAGAAATACCAATCTAACACAATGTGAACATTTTCATCCTTTTGAAAAAAAATGTTGCCCACAGACACAGCATGATTGTCACCCAATCCAGCCAAACACTGTCCAACCTTTCCAGATACTTCCCAGCTGAAAAATCTTGGGGAAGGAATTGATCACCAGGATGGATTTCCACCAACGTCACCAGGAATGTCTGCTCACTTAATACATTTTTACCCTTGGCTTGTATAAGAATGCATATTTATGCCATAATTGTTCTAAATAGGGATCGTTCAGCAGTTGGATCCTCTAACTGCTATCTAATGTCTATGGGCCCATTGAGATTTGCACAATTTTTCTTGGTTTGCACTGAAATGTCAAACAAGGCCACTTTAGGAGAGAAGCCAGTCTGGGACAAAGGAGAAAATAGGTACCCTTTATAGGGCACTTGTCTAAGTCACAACCGGCTGAAATCAGTCTCCTAAAATTGTCTTCTAAAATATTTGTGCTTTTTTTTTTCTTCAGCTGCAGCGTTTTGGGTTTACCCTATTTCATGGCTTGGATGGCAGTACAAGAATGCTGCAAGTTGCTAAGAATAAACAGCTCTACCAAGAATTAAAGCAATGCATGCTGGGACTGGATCCCCTGCCCTTTGATGCAGGTAAAACCATCATTGTATGCTGAGGTTATATACAGTGTTATTCCCCATTCACACCTAGGTGTCTTGTAGCTCAAAGCGCAATAAAACGCTTGAGACAAAGAATGCCATTCGCTTGTCTTGAGCACGACAAAATGCTCAATACAAGGAATCTCATTCATTTCATTTCTATGGCCCATGTTCAAGCCAGAGTGTTTTGTTGCATGGAGAAAAATACTTGTCCCTGGAAGAAGTGAGCCTCCTTTTGACAGATTACAGAGTTTTTTTGGTTCCATAGACTTCAATGTCATACAAGGCTTATCCCCCTAATCCCAGACCTAGCGCACCACACCCCCACACCCTGAGAATAGGTCAATAAAATCACAAAACATTGAATAGGGCTTTTCAAGGAGCACAAACCAGTGTATCCGTTAAAACAATGCATTTATTAATACATATTAAAACATGACTCAACGTACACAAGCTATTAAAATCTAAAAGCCAATGAACATAACAGATCATAATACAGAGCCTCCATATAAACGTCTCACAGGAAGTACCATTCCCTTAATATCCAGACAATAATGCAATACATTAAATGTTTGTACGGGGACAACTGCCCACCTGTTTCATTCATGTTAGAATATGAGTGTTTGTGCAGGACCTGGACGGATGTAAGGGAGGTTGACTAAAGAGACTTCTTTGGGAGGGAGATGCTTGTAGGCAATATTGAGCTTCAGAAAAAAATAACAAAATATGGGTAAATCTCAAGCTGAAGCTCAATATTGCCTACAAGTGTCTCCCTCCTGAAGAAGTTCCGACTGGCAGTGCAGCACTGCTCTGTCAGCATATAGCAGGCAGTAGCCCACTATATGCTGATTTTGTGTCACAGGAGTACATTAGTAAATATACTTTTGTGACCAAAAGAGAACCAAAGCCAAAAAAAAAGGTTTGGCTTTAGTTCTCTTTTATTAGAATTTCACTTTTTCTAATTGTGTTACATTTTATGTATAGGCAACGTGATGCTTAACACCCATTAGGAACATAAGTTTTATTTATTCATCTGTCTACTTTATGTTATATCTGCCTGTTCCTAAATCATTCTTCATATAGGAAAGTCTAAAGCTGGCCAAACACTGTTCGAAATGCGGCCGAGTCCTGCTGACTGATTCAAGCTGTCGGTGGCTGTTGGTACCACTCCATCCGACACAAGTCAATTTTTCAATTAAAGTATAATTAAACTCTGTTTTTTTGATAGCAGTAGATATATGCAAGAAGATTAAAAAAAATAAAAAAAGTTACCCAAAAGGTCATTACTTACCTCGGTCACCGCCGCTCGCTCACATCTGAAGATCTGGAGCTGCTCGAGCAGCCGAGCTGGATAATGGGGTGGGCGCATTTGCAGTAGAGGTCTTTGGCGGGGAGAAGAGGAGAGGCACAGGGTAAGTCAATGCACTCAGCCGGGAGCGTGCACGTCGGACAGACACCGAGGGACACAGAAATGACAGCAATCAGCACTGGATCAGAGACCGGCACCAGCGCTGGAGGGATTGCTGAATACAAGTGGAAGGAAGAAAATAACCGGCTCAAGAGACATCATTTAAGGTAAGTCCTTAAAGCAGCATGGCGGGGGAAGGAAACGTTTTGTGACTTTAATGTCACTTTAATTATTTGAAGAAGCCAAATGGAAAAAAATCACCAAGTGTATGGCCAACTTTAGTTGCATGCTATGTATCTGTAAATATTTTAAATATACTGAAAGTTCAAATTAGAGAAACTTGTGACAGATTAGCGCTACACTTTGCCACATTTTGCAAAGTATTATGGTGATAAGTTTGTTTCAGTAATCACCGTTACTAATCCTCTGTCTTTTTTACCAGAGAAATATGATGCTGTTATTATAGTAGGAGCTCTGAGTGATGGACAGGTCCCTGTGTCTGTGATCTTGGAACTGATTCGTGTCACTAAACCTGGTGAGAATAAATGTATTGCTGCATCCATAGAAGGGCTGGCAAGGGGCAAATGATTCAGCAGTCGGCTCTATCATATGTGTTTACAGTCGGAAGAAATGTATACATGCACCTGTAATCAGTTTCGACAAGTGCTGTGTGTCTATATTTATCTGTTAGAGTAAAATATAAAAATTCCAGATTTACGCAAGGAATTCCGTTCGTTGTTACAAAAGATTTCTATTTCAATGAAAGAAAAAGTCTTCCCAGTATCTAGATATGTTGGACCTACTTTACAGTAAGTGATATCTTGCACATACTGTATATGTAACTGTAGTGTAGGAAAGGCTTCCTTGGCCAGAACCCAGAGTACTTTATTTTAATTTAAGAACATTATGTACATATGTCAAGCCAAAAACATTTTTTTAAGTTTTGGATAGAGTGTTATAATAATAAGTGTGATAATAATCTGGGGCTCACTTAAAGGGATTTACACAAACATCCTCTCCTGCTGACAGCAGTTTCACCAGACAGAAAGTAAATTCTAATTCGGAATTAGAAAATATGACAGGGGTTCTAGCCTCTTTTTATATCTGTCTGTGTCAGGAACTGAGGGAAAACCTTGCTAATGAAATCTTCATTCTATCCAAAACTAAGAAAATATGTTTTTGGTTGGCCATACAATTTTAACACCTATCTACAAGCAATCTTTATAGTAACATGCCACAGCGCAATGCCCTTAAAATCTTCTGTTAACTATCAGAAGAAACTTTGGGTAGATGTTGGCTCTCAATCTCTGCTGTTTCCAATGGGAACCAATCACAAAGGTTCCAAATCATGTGATCATTATATCAGCTATGGCATAATAACCACATACCGGCTGGAGACTTCAGATAAACACTGCTGCCTTCGATAAAAAATAGGAAAGTTAAGAAAAAAATAACATTATTTTAAAGAAAAGAAAAAAAAACAGTTGGGCGGAGCTAGCAGTGACAGCTAGCTCCACCCAACTGTTTCCTATTGGCCTGCACCATAGCCCATACAGCAGCCATTCAGTTCGACTGAACCACCGAAGGGCAGAGGCGGCCGAAGAGAGCCGAAGGATCAGTCGAAGCTATGGCTGGATCCTTTGGCTCTTTAGTGAATAACTCCCCAAATGTGATAATTTAGTCCTAGGTGGTACTTGTTTGGTAAGTCAGCCCCTGTCTTCTTATATGTCTTGGATACTCCAACAGTGAGACCCCCTTGCCATAATTACCACCTTTGCCGGTTCCAACTCTTGTTGCATTTTCCATAAAGAGTTGGGTATAGATAGTAATTTCTGAGGTGCCTGCTATGACACCAAAATGTGATCATTTAGTTCTAGATGGTACTTGTTTGGTAAGTCAACCCGTGGCTTCTTATATATCTTGGATACTCCAACAGTGAGGTGTCCTTGCCATAATTACTACCTTTGCTTGTTCCAACTCCTGTTGCATTTTCCATAATATAAGATAACTGAAACAACCCAACAGAAGAGTGAGAACCTCTGTTATTGGACACAGCAGGTCCGGAACTCAGGCACAGATATCTCATCAACAGAGTCCCCGTGAGAGGAGATTTGGGAAACTGAAATAGTGATAGTGACTCTTTAAAGGAAATCCTGAGAACTCATAGCAGACCATTAGAAAATAGCCTTTGCCTTGCATCGTGGGTAGACTAATGAAATATAGGTTCTGGTTTGCTGATGTACATTGTCATTCTTTGCATCTCGCTGTCTTCGTTCAACAGATATATTTTGTTTCTTGCTAAATGTGTCCTCTCTGTCATGTCTAGGTGGTTTAGTATGTCTAACCACTCGCAGTAACGTCTCTAACTTGAAGTACAAAGCTGACCTAGAAGAAGTCATGTCTGCTATGCAAAGCAAAGGACTGTGGGAACAAGTCTCTGTACAGGAAGTGGAGCAGTGGGAGAAAGCTGTATCAGAAAAGGAAGTCACATTGGAATCTGATTATATACCTGGTGTCATATATATTTACAGAAAAATGGAGACCTTTGATATTACATAGACATATGGCATAGTTTTTTAATAGCATTTCGTAGGCCATGATGTATATTTTTGTAATTTCATTCATTTGAAAAATATACTCGGTCAGAAAATCTTTAATGTTCAACATCCAGAGAGTTTTGCATGAATATTTTGTTTTTTAGGTCCTACTGCTGATTGGTATTATTGTGAGATTTGGTAGATAAATAATAAGTTCTGCCTAATGCTAAGGATTGTTTTTTTTATGCTTTGTTAATTATTATGGTATATAGTCAATGTTATTCTAAACTTACCAAATGAGCTATTTAGAATATGAACATAACTTTACCACCACCTGATCAATCTACTTTTCAGCTGTACAAACCGCCAAACAAGAGAAAGGAGAGCCTTATAACTCCTCAACTCCCCTGCCCCCCTTCACCTCTACAGCAGGGGTTCTTAACCATGGGTATCCAAAACCTTTAGGCTCAGTTCACACCTAGGTGTTGCGGAAACCTGCGCAAAAAAAGTGCATCTTGGCCGGGCGTTCCAAAAACACACAAATGAAATACACTCGCATTGTCATTACTAGTTAATGGCACCCCAAATGTTCTGCATGTTAAAGCGCACACAAGCGTGAAAGAAAAAAACATAGAACGCACGTTGCAGATTTTGCTACATGCTCGACATTTCTGGGTTTGGCTCGCGTATAGGAACCCATTGAAATCAATGCGGACGCACAGCAAATGTGGAGCACAAATGCCTAGGTGTGAATCAAGCCTCAGAGGTATGGGAACCAAATGATGGGCATATGAGGCTGGATCTCTAAAAAAAAATAAAAAAATATCTATATATTTTCTTGTAGCTGTTCTCTTCCTATCTATCCTTATGTAAAGTAATAAACCCAGCCATAAACCAATATGTAAGTAAAACCAAGCTATTTACATACTGGTACCTATAAGACTGGTGATGATGATTACTTTCACAGTCTGGCAAAGTGGTTATGGGAACATACTGCATTGGGCAATCCATTGGGGGGTCTGTAATAGTAAGAAGGTTTTAAACCTGCGTTTCACATTTCTTTCTAAATTTAGGCAAACATACCTACAGGTAGAAAAGGGGAAAAAGACTTGAATTTGGGTGGTCACTTACTAAAGTCAGTTAGGCTGTTCATTTTTCAATGGACTTTGCACTTTGCAGGGGATGTTTCCCCTTAGTCTAGTGAATGAGATGAAGCTCTGCTGGCTTCTATCACCCAATCAGGTGCAAACAAATATACAAGTTTTGTTATATTTTTGTTGCACGTGATTGGCTATTCTTTACAAAGTGAAAATTCACCACATACACCAAGCTAAGGGAATTTTCCCCCTGCAAAGGGCACATTTCCCTTGCAAAGTTAACAGCCTGTTTGCCTTTAGTAATTCAACCCCTTGATGTTACCTAATCCTGCTGCCTTGAGTACTGGCCCACAAATCCTATACTGGTAAATAAAGCCCTAACCATGTTTAAATTGTCTTTTTCCTACAACATATCAAAGATCTCTTTATATGAGTTTTCTCTAGGATGGATAAACATTACCAAAGCCGGGGCTCTATTAGGAGAGAACATCCTGAAATTGTGTTTTATTACCTGGCAGGAAGGTCATATCTGAATAGAAGCTAAAGTCCCTGTCAAATGTAAACACAGCCACATTATCAGCGTATTAGTTGTAGGGAATGTCCTGCTCTGAGTGAATTGTCCAGTACTGTCCCATCAGATATACCCAGCAATTAAATCAATTACTCATTCTTCAAATGAGGTGACAACAATTTATAGTCAATAGTACATCAATCTAAATGTTGTCGTTTGCACTGGAAGACCCATTTCAGAATAATGCAACAGACAAAACAAGTCAGAAATGTGCCAGCTGCAGAATAAGGGAATGTTACCTGAACTTCTAAAAATGCTATTTCCTGGATGTTATGCTGACCCTCTGGCTTCAGTGCTTTCTGAATCACTGACCTGGAACAAGAATGCCAATTAGCGCAGTCAGAATAAAGAAATCCTCATCAGCAGACTTGTTTAAAGTGATTACTATTGAGGCTAAAGAGTCAGCATGACAGCCAGGCAGAATGAGAAGTTTCCTTTTAGAAGAACCTTTTCTCAAGTGTGTAAACACTGTGGTACCTTTATAATTTGCTCCATCAGCTGCTTCAAGCCCACTATTTTCCCCTAAGGCCTCATTCACACGAGAAAAAGCCGGCACGTACAGCTCCGTGCTGCGTGCATGGCTGCATCAGGCAGCTCCTGGGAAGGACTGGTGCTACGTGTGGTTAGTACGCAGCCCGTCCTCTATGGGAATAAGCGGCCATGCGCCACCCTACGTTCACCCGCCCTGCACGTCCGTGCGGGTGTCCGTACTCGTACGCTGATAGGATGGATCCTGTCTGCGTCCAAGCCGGGACACCCGCACCCGTATGGACCTGCACTTGGGGTGAGCGTAGGGCAGTGTACGGGCACGTACTCCCATAGAGAAGGACAGGGTCTTTACCTGTATGGATTTACCTGTATGAAGCCATTATTAATGTGGAATTTATGTCCATTACAGACCTCAGCATGTATGATTGGTTATGAAGCCAGCCGATTAAGCAGTGGCATACTAGAAGAAGCTGCATTACATCTTCTGCCAGTACTAAATACAGTTTCCTGTATTAGTGAACTCCTAACTCAGGGATCACAGTGACATACAGATTTGGATATTCCAGGTTCCAGCATGAAACCAATTCCTGGCGATTGCTACGGGTGTATTTTGCTTTTAAGGCCTCATTCACACTGGAGCACAATTTGGGATTTATTTGGCAGGAACCTACAGAGTCCTGCGGCAGGAATTCCAGATGTTCCGTTTAGATGCACCTGCTGTACCCGTTCAAGTTAATGACCTGATGACATCGCCTACATCTATAGTATTATATATACTGTAATTACATGTGGTTTGGAATAGATCACTGTCGCTAGACACCTCTATCCTGGACAACAATCTAGTCCAAACCCCATGTAATCACATCATATACAATTACATGTGGACTGCTGCTTACAGATGCGGCCACTGTCACCCAGTCAACTTGAACAGGTACAGCGGCTGCATCTAAACGGAAAATCTGAGTCTCCGTAGGTTCTTCTCGCAGGACTCCCAAATCACCCAGTGTGGATGAGGCCAAACACTAGCAGTGACTGTCTCACCTGTGACTGACATACAGATAGCCTGTGGGATTAATATTTACCTACAGGCTGAGTAACACACTTAATGTCCTCCACTGAGTTTCAGTAGAAATAGGGCTGTGCTTAGATTTTGTGCATTAGACTCAATTACCCAGCTGCACTTCAAATGCTGGTTACAATTTGTTATCAGTTTTATTACAATGTATTGCAGCATGTAATAATATTCTTGTGCATAGATTGAGGAATGTGTATGCATGGGTGGGTTGCTGCTGATGGAGGGTGCAGCAGTTGGACAGGCGGCTGTGTTAGAGCTGTGCCTGTCAGCAGCTCTCTGTCCGGTCCCCTCCAGTTCACTGACATCACTGGTTGCCAGAAGCTCAGCGGGATGCCATCTAAAGCTTCCCGCTGAGCTCCCTGGCAACCGATGACATCAGTAAGCTGAGCGGGAAGAGTGTCACAGGTTGCTAGGAGCTTTTAGCAACCTGGGATGCTGTGGCTGCCCCACCCACAGTGGCCGCCCCCCTAATGAGATGCCACCCGAGGCGGCCGCCTCAGGCTGCCTCATTATATAGACAGCCCTGATTATTTTTATTCTGCATATGGCCTTATAGTGACTAACATTTTACAGGGTTCTTCTGGGCATCTTTTTGTATCAATGTGTGCCGGCAAGGCTTCAGGTAGGCCAGTAAGCATGGCAGCTGTTGTGAAACTACAAATCCCTTCAGGGACTTGGACAAAGACAGTGTGTGTCCAAATCAGGTTTAGGTCGGCATGCAGTCATGTCTTTTCATAGGGAGTTACAGGCGGCTGCAAGTAATTACACCTCAGGGGCAGGGCCCTCTTTACCGTCTTGTCTTGATTTGTATTGTGATTGTAATGTCTTCCCTATATTGTAAAGCGCTGCGCAAACTGTTGGCGCTATATAAATCCTGTATAATAATAATAATAATTACACGCAGCACCTGTCCTTCCTGTGATGTGTGCCGGCAAGGCTTCGTGTAGGCCAGTAAGCATGGCAGTTGTTGTGAAACTACAAATCCCTTGAGGGACGTGGACAAAGACAGTGTGTGTCCAAATCAGGTTTAGGTTGGCATGCAGCCAGGTCCTTCTATAGGGAGTTACAGGCGGCTGCAAGCAATTACACGCAGCACCTGTCCTTCCTGTGAACAGGTCTCTGCACGGGCGTGCATGCTGTATGGATGTGCATGCCTATACGAATGAGCAGTGCCCGCGGCCAGAGGTCTGCCGTGTGTTGGTTCTGGCCTGATGTCTGCCATGCGTTGGTTCTGGTCTGAGGTTTGCCGTGCGTTGGTTCTTGTCTGAGGTCTGCAGTGCCTTGCCTCTGGTCTGTACAGCCATCATTCCTCAACTATGCAGAATCTTCAGGGGTGGGCAAACTCTGGCTCTTTAACTGCGGTGGAGCTACAAGTCCCATGATGCATTGCAAGACTCTTTCACAGGCATAAAATCAAATGTGTTGCGATATGCCTAAACCCCCCCCCCCCCACCCCTTTTTATAAAAATTAATATAGATT
>NW_017306777.1:266755-270004 GCF_000935625.1 Nanorana parkeri | reverse complement strand
CCCCCCCCCCTATTTTATTAAATAAATGTAGTGATACATGAAATCGATAAATAACATATGCTTCTACCTATATATCATTTAATGTATAAAGTGCAATCTAGTGTAAAATGCAAATCAGTGCTAGCACGTGTATTGCACTATGCCAAAATGAACTGTGTAACAATCAGTACAAGCTTCATATAATCCTATATGAAAGTTCATCCAACCATGTGTTCACAGTTGTAAAGATGCAAATGAGTGCATTAAACATTGAACCAAGTGCCAAACGACATATGTCTAATAGTCAAACAGTCCAATGTCCTAAATGAATAAGTGACACCGTGCTTTTTCTTTATAGTAGTGCACTTTTAATCTAGAATGTGCGACCATGCTCCTTAATAGCTCTCTACTGTATTGCACTCACCAGATAGCCCTTAATAATGCAGGTCTAACAAAGAAAAGCCACAATATTATTTCATTCCTTTCCAAAAGTATCCTGTTCAGACAGCCGTGACTTCCTCTCCTCTCTCATTTTTTATAAGCATGGATTATGCGCAAATATTATGTTAAATGGATGTTTTTAAATAAGGTTGTGGATTTCTATATGGGTTTTAATGTTGTTTTGTGTATAGGCCACTCCAAGCTCTATTAACGACGAATACTGAAATCATGTTGATTATGAGTATACAGATTGTGCTGTATGAGCTAAAAATTTCCGCCGATCTTGCGGTTGTTTTAGTTTGATTAAGTCCTTTTGATTGACCCGGGTTTGAATATCTCTGATTGGTTGAAATCTGATGACGAGCCAATGGTCTGGCTTAAAGTCTGTCTGAGCTTGGAGTTTTCAGGGTTCTGAGGAAGGGGGCGTGCCAAAGAAACGCGTTAACCCTTGCCACTCGCTGCTGGAAGACGACTTCGGTCGTGAGCTGACTTAGCTGCGCTGTGGCTCCTGATGGGCGATAGCCTCCTGTGAGGGGAACCATTAAATACGCTTGTGTCACTTTTCTCTTGTGAGTACATTACCATTTTTTTAAAAGCAAATTATTAAAAGATCCTTCACATGGAGTGAGCGCTCTCCTTTTTTTTCATTCCTCTCTCCCTCCATTCAGTCCTCGACAGGCAACTCTTTTTCACTAGCAGCAGGACCTATACTTAGATCCCCTTGTGATCTCCTTATCCTCCTCGAGCTGTCTGCTTGGTTCATGCCATTGCAGATCAATAAGCTTCTCAACGACAAAATAGAAGTTAACAGGCCTAAACTGACCAGTGAGAGTGGCAGCCACAACAGATCCAAAAGCAATAGAAAAATGCAGCCTTAAAAATAAAAAAAAAGACTTTAACTTTGTACAAATAAGCTACCGGTACAACAGTTAGATATTATAGTTTGTGAGATTCTTTTTTTCACTGTACCACATGGCATTACTTTAACCCTTTTACTGCCAGAGCCCTTTTTGCACAAATGTTAAAATGTACATTTTAGGCCTGAAGATGACTTAAAACTGTTTATCAAACCCAAAATTTAGTGAAATATACAATTAAGTTATTTTAGTGCACATGAACACAATATATTACCCATTTTTGTAACAATGTAAAAGATGAGGTTGTGCTCAGTAAATAGATACCAAACATGTCAAGCCGTAAAATTGAGTGCAGCTGTGAAATTACAAAAAACGTCGCTACCCCAAATTGCCCATAGACTACACTGTCACCTCTAATGTCACCTTTGCAGCCCACTGAATCTGATCAAGCACAGATCATAACACCTCAGAAACTTCAAGTGATGAAATCAGCATCGCTTCCAAGCACATTCAGCAGGGAGGAGATCTGTGATCACTAGTCTCTTTTCCCTCTCTCTGCCAACACCTGGGATGAAACATGGCGGGGGGAAAGTGTCGGACGGGACGGCAGTGCACATTTTACAGCCCCTGGAAGTGATCAGGAGGCTTTACAGCCATCTGAATCACTTCCAGTGCAAAACCATCAGTCAGCTTTACACATGCACACTGCCTTAATAACTGTAAAGCATAGTCAGCAGGAGGCAGAGGAGGAGAATGAGTGGAGGAGGAGGGCTCTAGCAGAAAAGAAGAGAAGGAGGGTTGGAGTGCTGGTAGTGAGGAGGATATTTAATACAACAAAAGGGGAGAAAAAGGGTTTATGGAGAGATAAATACAACCATTGCATATGTAAAAATTATATCTAAATTTATTAGACATACAGAAAATTGTGGATAAATAAGATAAAATTGGATCTCATAAACATGTAACATTCAATAAGTATATGCTCATTCAGTACAGTCTCAGGCCAATAGCTTCTACATTTATATATATATCTAATAGATATTATACCTAGTATAACCTCAGCTGATGGCTCCATATTGTACTAATCGCATATCCCACATTCCAACCCCTCCCCTTATATGGCCCCCACCGCTAAATGGAGATTAACCGGATATCAAAAAGTCCCGGTCACCATACAGCGGTGTGGACTTCAAACTGCGCATGTGCCGTCCCAGCACACACGCTGGGACGGCACATGAGCTTTGGGATGCTGGCGGTGAAGGGGAGGGAGTGTTGTGGTGCTGAAAAGGAGGATTGTGGTGCTGAAAAGGAGGGTTGTGGTGCTGAAAAGGAGGGTTGTGGTGCTGTCAGTAATCAGGAGGAGGAAATTTGCCACGCTTTAAGTATCTATACCACCGTCCAAGAGGGGTCACAAAGTACCCCACTATGAGGTAGCATGGCAAATAACCTCTTTGCCGCATTGATGGTTGCTGGGTCCACCATCCTGTAGGCATAGGTGAAGGGGGAATGCCTAACATAGGTGAAGGGGGAATGCCTAACATAGGTGAAGGGGGAATGCCTAATGGGAAAAGGCTGGTGCTCCAAAGCACCTTCTCTATACAAATTAGTAAACTAAATGTGAGATTGTAGCCCATCAGAGGAGTGAGCTTGGAGCGGTGGCTACTTTAAAACACACACAGGACCATGGGGAACAAATGTAACCACCCTCCAGAAGGAAGGACAGTGTCAGCACTAATTCAGAGATGATTTGAGGATCTACACCCGAGTGATACACACAAAAGATACATTTTTGTTAATAGTTAAAGGAGAACTACGAGGTGAGTGATTTTCACTCAATCTGATAGTTCGAGCCGACGTGTGACAATGAAACTGTCACACGTCGGCTCAATAGATCTGGAAGTGAGCGAACACATACTGTTGCTTGCTCACTTCCCGATCCTGTCCCTGCAGAGAGCCGTGACTGTCACTCACG
>NW_017306777.1:228454-266732 GCF_000935625.1 Nanorana parkeri | reverse complement strand
CCGTCCGTTCCGCCAGTCAGCGCTGGAGGATCGGTGCAGGGAGGGGGGAATCCAGCCCCTCCCCTGTCACGGCAGAGAGCTGTGACAGGATCGAGAAGTGAGCGAACGCCGGCATGTGTTCGCTCACTTCCCGATCTACAGAGCCGACCTGTGACAGTCTCATTGTCACAGGTCGGCTAGAACTATGAGGTGAGTGAAAGCACTCGCCTCATAGTTCTCCTTTAAGGTAATTTATGCATTTTTTAAAATGTAACTCCCGAGTTTAGTGTCACTTTAACTCCTAATTTAATGTCACTTTAACAAATGGTTTTGTCACACTCTGGCAATGGAAACTCCAGTTAATCTTTTAGCCATGCCTTTGGATATACATATAATACCACACAAGTTTGAGGCATTAATTTAGTTCTTTCTTTTACTCAAATAGCTGGTTTCATCATTGCATACATTAACCTACCTTGTCCAATGTGTAGGAAATAGTTGTAGGGAGATCAAAGAGGATCGTGCTTTGTTTAATTGACCGTAATGGTTTAATGATTACTTATCAACATCACAGAACCAACATCTCCGATGAAACCAGCCCTGAAGACACAAAACTGATATATGGTAATTAACTTAAATACTAAAAATTACTGTCAGGTTTCTGTGAAACTGGTGAGGCATGTGACATTATGCAACAAAAAAGTCTGGAAACCAATAAAAGCTGGAATGTAATGAGATATGATGGATCAAACAACAGTGTACCGCAGTTATCAGTATTGACAGAGGTCCTGGTAGAAGTTTCTGATGTTTCCCTGTAGAGGGCAATGTAGTATCTACTGAGCTAAAATAGGAAAGGTAGAAAAGTTCTATGAAGTTCAGAAAACTGTTGGTATTTGACAGTAAAATTTAAAAATAAACACAGCTCTAGCAGGACCCTCTTTCCATATCCAATAGAAAAACAGGATTGTAATAATTTTTAAGCCTCATTCCAGATAAAACATGACTCCCCCACCCCTACCTTCAATACCCACTAACCCATCTTGCAAACTTAAGCTAGGTGCACAGAGATCCACTTTCACCCGATTCAGCAGGAATCCGTAGGTGGCTTTATCTCCTCGACAAAAGTCGATGGTTAGATTGACTTTTGTTAAAGGGAAATGTTGAGAAATTGTCAGGCAAATGGTGCTTGCAACCAATCAGGAGCAGCTTTCGTAATACAAGGGACACAGTGGGAGATTTGTTCATCCATGCTGTTTTACTGTGGATGGAGCAATCTGTCAGATTTTTTTTTTCATTAAAGTGACACTAAATTCAGGAGTTAAACCTTAAAAATGCATTCAAGTACCTTAACTATTAACAAAAATGTATCTTATTAGTACATCACTCGGATGTAGAGCATCATGTCATCTCTGAATTTATGTTGACACTGTACTTCCTTCTGGAGGGTGACTCCTTTTGTTCCTCATGGTCCCCGTGTGTGTTGTGAAGTAGCCACCGTCCCAAGCTCACTTCTGGGATGGACTACAATCTCACGTTTAGTTTATTCATTTGTATTGAGATTGTAGTCCATCACGGGAGTGAGCTTGGAGAGGTGGCTACTTTATAACACACACATGGACACGGGGAACAAAAGTAGCCACCCTCCAGAAGGAAGGACAGTGTCAACATAAATTCAGAGATGATTTGGGAATCTACAGCCGAGTGATACACAAATAAGATACATTTTTTATAGTTAAGGTACTTGAATGCATTTTTAAGATTTGACCCCTGACTTTCTTGTCACTTTAAAGCTCATAAGCTGAACAAAAAAAAAAATCTATCAGTGTGTAACCATCTTTATTTGGGTTTTTACGTGCAGGCAAAATGTACTCACCCGGCCCCCATAGAGGTGCCTTGGTGCTGCAGTTTCGGGGTGCAGGGGACCACTAATACAGCGCAGCAGATGTATTAAAGACTGCTGGTCCCCTACCGCCCCCTCCTATAGATCCTTAGAGGTTCCACTACTGGACAGCTAATAGGAGGAAGAACCCGGCCACAAGTACCCCAAGAAGGAATTAAGGAAAAGAGGGGACTTGTGTGACCACAGTTTTGGGGGGTGGGGGGGGGGGGCAGGGGAGGACTAACAGTAGTCTGCATGCAGATGGGTTTAAATCAATCTACTGTTACAGTATAACATCAAGAGGTTTAATTCAAATTGAATGCATGTTCTTTTTTAATTTAGGTGTAAAACAATAAAAACATATCGAGGGAGCACTCATTGGTATTCATAATGTCCCGTTCTCTTGGATCTAATTATGTACTTATGGCTCACTGCCAGCTTACTTAAAAATATTAAATCATCATTGGTCCTAATTTACTAATATGCATGCTTGCTGTCATACCGATGTGTCTGCAGATCCACACATCCAGTGTAGCGTACAGGTATTAACTACCAAATGTGGTCCCCTAAGAAATGTACACAGACCACAACATGCATGCTGAGCACAGATGTGACATCCGACACATGGTAACCTTCAATGCTTTCAGTGGTGCTGCTTTGAAAAAAGTGCTGCAGGCCCAGTAAAACCTGCTTTCTGGTGCAATGCACGTTAACACACAAAACATGAATGCAACACAGCGGAAATGTCTACATGGGCCCTAATTGTTTTCGGGCTATATGACCTCTGTTAGTTATTTTGCATCTGCGTTTCAAGCTGGAATAAAATCACACGTAGTATGTATTGTCATCACTAAAGGTAACTGTAACAAACTGTTAAAAGAGTAAAACACACTAAAATGCACGTTTCCTGGAGGGTGCAACAATAAAAAAAAACATAATATGTTGCATATTGCAAACACACATATATTATTTCATATGCTGCTTATGAATGGATAGAAAATATATAACCACGGATAATGGATATAAAAGATCAATAACCATATAGTTGCTGCTGTATTTGCTTCAGCAGGATGGCTTAGGGGTCTTCTATGTTTGGGGAATGCTTATTTCATGCCAACCTGAGGCCAGGTTCACACCTGGGCGATCCGTGACTGCGCAACAATTGTGCACGAAACTGCGCAGATGCCCGCGCGGTCACGGAGTTGCACGCCACCGCTGATTGCGATGGCAGTGGCATTATTTTCTAATGGCCCCCCAGTCGTGCCAGGCAGATCGCACATGTGCAAGCTTACAGGACTGCACGGTCGGGATCGCCCAAGTCTGCACTCTTGCGCATTTGACACTTTCCGGGAAGTAGAGCAGCTGTTTCCAGCAGCTAGTGTCTCCAACCTCTTCATCTGACTCTTCCAGGAGTGTCAGATGCCTGTGTCCCCTGCCCTGCCGTGTGCTGTCGTTTTATTCTCCGACCCCCTATGACACTACAGGGCACAGCATTGGTGATAGTGGTTGGAGACTGGAACCACAGCATGTGGCAGAGGACATTGACATTTGACACACCTAGATGTGGTAAATCCTGAAGAATCTGATGGAGTAAAGGTAGAAGACACTAGCTGCTGGACAAGGGAGTACAACAGCTCTTCTATTGCAGGTAACGTTTAATTCTGTAAGCGACTGAGAAGGCCATTTCAACACGCCTAGTAGTAGTTGTTTTCCTGCCTCCCCTTGGTCCTCGGTGCTCTTATCTGTGGTATGGCAATAGAATAACACAGTGTAATTGGTTTTGCTACAAGGCATGCACGTCTTTTGTGCTGCTTTTAATAGCAATTCCTTTCCAGGCTGCAAGTGAACAAAAAGCAGAAAAACCTGTAGCAGAAAGGTCACACAATGCTTCATGCAGATCAACAGATTTAGCAGACTGCTGCTTTCTTTCAAACCTAATTACCTACAATGTGAAATCTGATCCGATGGCAGTCAGAGCAACTAATTAACTAAAGGCCACGATGAAAGATCCCTAATAAGCATTCACTAAAAAAATACAGGAACAGAGAACCACCTTATAATATTTTTTTATCACTGGGCCCCTTTCATACATCACCTGTCAGGCGGACCTTTTTGTAGCTCAAAGTTGGTCTATAGGCCAGTGGATGTAAACGGATATGCGTCAATTTATATCCGATTACCGTTGAGTCCATCTAGGTCTGAAAAGAAAAACAGGGAAGTGTTCTGTTTTTTGCGGACCTGAATGTGACAGATTGGAGGTAAAAGGATGTAGCGGGATGCACGTTCACATCCATTGCAAGATGGAGGAAAAAAACTGAACAGAAACAGATCCCACAAAAGTGGCATCCATTCCATACTGTTCTGATCAGCAGGGGATATGTACACAGATCCCCTGCTGATCAGAATGGATGCTACCCATGTGAAAGGGGCCTTAGGCGCCGTTCACATCTCTGCAATGTGACAGGGTGCATTGCGGTAGGGCAGCCTATTCATTTGAATAGACTGTCTACCATATTTAAAATGCACTAAAACCCATGCATGGACCTTTTTATGAAATTGCATAATAAGTGACCATCCATTGTGGTGCAATGCAACGCACATGCGATGGCTAGGTGCGCTGGGGTGCAATTATGAATTAATAGAACTGCAGCAAACCTAACAGTGGGAACGCATGTGCTTCTGCATCACAGAGATGTAAATGGACCCTTAATGCAAATATGATACATGGTAGTTTTGCTATCTTTCAGCATAAAACAGTTTGTAGTAGAAAATTCAGTATGTCTGCTAAGAATAAAAATGACCTGATAAACTTTTATCAGATATGTCAACAACAAAAAAGAAGTGAACAAAAATGCAGCGTTTTGCCTAAAACTTTACAATGTTATAAGAAAAAAATATTGGAATTACTTTGTCGCTGGATAAAAAATAAAGCAAAGCAGGACCTACAAAACAAGAGGGTTTAAACCAGGGTTAGGCAACCTCGGCACAATAGCTGTTGTGGAAATACGAGTCCCATGAGGCCTTGCAAGACAGGCATGACTTCCGAAGGCAGTGGTATGGTGGGGTTTGCAGTCTCATCACAGCTGGAGTGCCATGGTTGCCTACTCCTCATTTATACTGACTGCTCCGATCCTTGCTCTCTCGCAGTTGCATTCAACACTTTTCCAGGTGTGTCGGATGCCTAGTCCCATGCGGTGCCCTGTGGTCCTTTCTGTTGGTCCCTATGTCACTACAGGACACAGAAGTGAAGTAGGATTCTGCAGAAGGAACCATAGCACATAGCAGGAGACTCCCTGGAAGAGCTGTATGTGAAGAGTTTTCAAGCCACCTTAGCTCCTGAACAGAGCCAAGATTGGAGCAATAGGCAGCTGTACCAGTGACCATAAACCCTCTTATTTACCCTTATTGTAAGGGCTCATGCACACAGCCGATTACGACTGTACGCCACCCAGATCAGTGTATTTCAGGGGTGGGTACAGATAGATGCCTCTGATCAGCCATGGACAGGAAACCTGTACAAATCAATGACTGACTGACACTGTCCACATGGAGCAATTACCTGCAGTTAGAGACAGATGTGCACCCCTGGATGCAGACAGTTCGCAGGAAAAATGCAATCTGTCTGCATTCAGGGACAAGTACATATCCCGATCTGCAGGTAAAAGTTCCAAGTAAAATTACATACAGACAACCACAGACAGATGTGTATGGACACACCTTGGATTCCTGCGCAAGAATCTGCAGGTTCTTGCCGCAGGAATCCCCAGACGCACTTATGCATGAAGCCTTAGAAGACAGTACAACTAAAAAAAAGTCTTCATTGCCCCATCAAAAAACCATTATGTATCATTTTAAAGCAGTGCATATGATATTCACTAAACTCCCGCTGCAGTGGAATCAATTTAAAGCGTGTGTACCTGGTTACACCTGCAGCGTATGTTTGGTGAATGTCAAATTCACTGCTTTATAAATATACCCCTTTGGATATGAATTGGTATCATAAATAACAACAATGGTTTTTGGTGAATTAAAGTGCATCTAAAGCCAAAAAAATGTATTTCGTTTTGGATAGCGTGGAGAGGGATTAGAACTCTTGTCAGGTTTGTATTACTGCCAGTGTCCCCGTTAGGGAGATTCCCCCTATCTATCTGTTTTGATGATCATTATCACTGAAAGAACATCCCAAATTTTACAGTTCACCAGAACAGAAATAGATGGGAGATCTTCCAATGTGGACACCAGTTCTGGTGATCCTACCGACCACCAGGTATTTCCCCCACTTTGGATGGATTTTCTCTCACTTCCTGTTGTGGCTATTGGACAGGAAGTGAAGGAGAATATCCCGAATGGGACACATGGAAAAAAAAGATTGTAGGGCTTATAAGCCACCCTTACTCTATCCAAAACTAAAAAAAAAAAAAGTTTTGGTTTCAGTTCTACTTGTCCATACCTGTGCAAATGGCTCTGGGATTCAACAGGTTAAACATGCAGTCAAGCGAAGTAAAAGCTCTAGTTTTATTACATTCCCTTGCGAATGACTGGAGAAATGCACATAAGTACTTCAGTTCACAGGTTAGTAACTCAGCTACTGAATTTTCTCTTTGGTTTCTAGGTCTTACATTAGAACAAATGAAGGAATCTGGGGGATGGCCCAGCCAAGGAATCAGATATAGTTTGTGGTTACAATGGTCCAGGCACCTCATAGAACTACCAGAGGGTTTTTATTTCAAGGAATCTGGCATCCAGATAAATAAGTGTCTGCAAAGCATCTGAGTGAGGAGTATGCTATCTCCATATCAGAGAGGTTTAATTTCACTGTGGGGGAAGTAGTTGCCCAAGAACCAGTACATGGCCATGATTTGGAGAATACACTGCCTACTGCAATCTGCTTTTCTCCAGGGATTTTTATGAGAACAGATTTCCAGAGCACACACAAGTTAGAACCACATACGTCATTTTGTTAGGGTGTGTTGTCCAAGTGCATACCAAGTCAATGATCTGATCAACAACAGACTCAGATGACACTAACCCACACAAACCTGTATCTGTAATTGCCATAAAAGTTAGAAGAAAACAAAAGTTCTTAATAGATCATAAAATGTAAAAAGCAGTTATCCCATGTATATGGGCGCAAATACAAGCGTATTAACATACAGCATAAAATACACCTGTATTTGTGGAGCCCGAAAGCCCCAACTGCTGGGTTTTACTTTCCATAGTAATGTATGGACAGAAAATGCTGTGGAGTCCACTGACTGCCACGGCTGGCACTAGCATAAGTCTGCATAAGCAGGTGCCGGTGAGGGAGGCCTAAAAATGCGCCTTTGTTGCCAAAAATCCTTTACCAGCTCTGCAGCTGCTGCTCCTTCCAGTCTTCCCCTCAGTCCGCTGCTGCAAGCCTGCATCAGAGACACGGTGGAGTTCCAGCCCTTCTTCCCATTCATCATGAAGTTATGAAGTTAGCGGAGGAAGGTACTGTCTGTCTGTGTCTGTGTGCGTGTGTGGCATGTGTCGTTCAGAGATCACATGTGCAGTACCTTCTGTACACATCGATCAAGGATCTGGCTGATCTAGTATTGTCAGATTGCTTGTCCAGTGTTGGTCCCAATGTCCTCAATGTGTGTGTCTGTATATTCTCAAATGACAAATTGTTGTGCTGCGCTGCAGTGTTCGGGTTTCGCTTGAAGAAAAGGTGGCACCGCTATTGATACAGCGTGCAGCAGCACTTGCCACTTCCATTCCTGACATAACAGCCGCGAGTCCTCGGTGCCCGGGAAGCTGCAGGGGAGCGAAGCTGTGGCTTTCCAGACTACCCATCCAATCAGGAAGCCGGGCGGGTGGTCACATGACCGCCTACAATGCTCCATGCTTCATTACTGGACCCCTACTGGAGCTAAAGGACAGTTGAGAATAACAGAAATTGAACAGAGATAGGAATCCAGGATGCCTCAGGTCTGTGTATGTACGAATACAAACGTACTGCCAGTCCTCTTGGGTGGACTCTCTCTCTCATTGTTGGTGTGTAGATTACAGACTTGTACTGCACTTTTTATACCTATCTGCCTACCTATCTGAAAGTCCTTGTCTGAACCACTGATAATAGTCCAGACAGCTCATGGAACTATCAGAGGGTTTTTTTTTTCAAGGAATATGGCATCAGGATAAATAAATGTTTGCATCTGACTGAGGTTTATGCTACCTGTTACTGCTTTAGTATGTTTATGCCATAGTACAAGTCTTAACAACTTAAAGTGAACCTGCGCAACAGGTTCATTTTAATGGCAGTCCACACAGCTGTTTATACTTCTCTTACATTCACTCCCCTGCTCTGTACATCCTTGGAAGTGTTCCCAGGAACCATGTTTAAAACATATCTAAATGCAAGAACAAAATGTAATATATTGGAGCTTACCAGTCCTTAAAAGCGGTGTCTGCATTCGTTTTCTTTTTTTCACGCATTTTTTACATGGAGATCCTTCCAGCAACATAGTTCCTGTCCTAGAATGACAATGCTCATTCACCATGCTGTATTTAGGAAGGATCAGTTTTGTCACCCTAGGGCAGGAGTGTTATAGGACTATAGAACATCTCCCCTCTTCCATAATAGGAGGGGGCAGTAATGTGTACTCCACAGAGTGAGATGAGAACAATGCTAACCGATAACAGTGCAACAGAGTGTACAGAAAAATATTATTATTATTATACAGGATTTATATAGCGCCAACAGTTTACGCAGTGCTTTACAAACATATATTACAAAACACTTTCATAGTGGGGTCTATGAATAAAGCTGCCGCAGGCAGCCGGGGGACTAACCGACCCCAAGTGAAGTGAGCCGAACGCCATTCGGCTATTCACTTCAGGCTGGCACGGCTGATTCCAGCCGTACATCGGGTGGCTTCGTGTGGCTCCGGGTCGGCCAAACATGCTCAGCTCGGCTAAGCTGGATTGGCTAAGCTGAACCTCCGGCAGGCTACTCCCTGCTGTTCGGTCTATTCTCATAAATGCCGAACAGCAGTGAGCAAATAGCCGAATGCCGCTGAGCGGCATTAGGTTCGGCTGTTCTGCCCGGTCCCTCTGTGCAACCGAGCAGAATAGAAAAATAGTTTAAAAAGTAGAAAAAAATTAGAAAATGTGCGGAGCTAGCAGTGACAGCTTGTTTTGCCCAACTGTTTTCAATTGGCCGGGCGGTTCTGTTGCCGTAAAAAAAAAAACACACCATAGGAAAGCATAGCTAGATTCCTAAAAATAAACAATAAAGGTGATCAGCGCCAGTGAGTGTAATGTGGAAATTTCATTTTGCAATAGCCAATAGGAATCTAGCAATGCATTTCTTCTGACTGCAGCCAACGGCTCCGATGTCAGGAAAAAAAAAAAACGAGCAGGGAAAGGTTTACGCTGCTCGATCAAGCAGAGTAAACCTTTCTGAGAGAAAGTGTTTCTCTCCTGGGCGGCCGGGAGCCTATTAGACTCCCAGAGCGCCGGGGGGAGGAATGACAGATGGCGCTCCTGGTTACCGGGTAACCAGGAACGCCATCTGTCATTACACACTGAGAGGCCGCTCTCAGTGTGTAATGACAGCGTCCCTGTTTAGCTGGTAACCAGGGACGCTGATCTCTCTGCAAGTGGCCGGAGCCAGCCGTGAGATGACGGCTGGCTCTGCCCAGCTGTCAAAAGCAGGCTGACGGCCAGCCAATGGCCGGCCATTCGACCAGCTTTGGCTTTCACCGCGGCTCAGTCGAGCCGAGGCATATGCCTTCGGCTCGACTAAGCCGCTCGGCCAACTTCGGAAGCTGTACGGGCTATAGTGAATAGCCCGTACAGCAGCCCTTCGGTTCTACTGAACCGAAGGGGTCCTGGGCCCGAAGCTAGCCAAAGGATCAGCCGAAGCTACGGCTAGATCCTTCGGCAGCTTAGTGAATAGACCCCAGTATATTTACCAGACTGTAAGAAAGCAAATAAGAGAAGCCTGTTGTCTGGGTTTACATACACTTTAAACTTTAAGTTACTTTAAACGTTAATGGAGGCCTGAGTAGCCAATTTCCAAGTATCAACATTGCCCATTGGGAGAAAAAGAAATGCTCCTCTATACCTGCAAGTATCTTTTGTGACACTTCATATCTCCAGGCAATTGGAAGGTCAAGGAACTGAAGGAAAGGTAAGTATACAGAACTGCAGGGGCCGGCAGTACAATTAGTCTGTTGCTTTGCACTGCATGGGCACAGCTCAAGTTCACTTTAAGGACCTTGTGCAGATATATGTTCTTTGATTGCAGCTGTATAGGAAACACATGCTCACACTCCTGATATCAGTTCTGGGTTGTATTTGCAGCTTGAGTCCTGACAAGTGTATTGGTGCCTGGCATTTTACAGAGATCACTATTAGTGCTTGGAAAGGCATAGAAGGCAGAAAGAAGACACACTGAGTTTTAGATAGTAACTATGCAATGGAAAGTCATTGGAGTCCATGAAGAGAATAAGCCATATGTATAGGACTCAATTCACTTTGATGGCAGAGGGCCACTTCTTTAGAAGCCTATGTTGTTGCTTTCTGCCTCCCATATATTGTGACCTATGGATGTCATAAACATTATTTCTTACCATGCCTTTTTATTAGGAGGACTCTCTCATCATTGGTGTGCAAATTTGACCGACTTCACCCTGCTCCTTTTATACCAATCTGCTTCTAAAGCTGGCCATACACTTTACAACCATCGCACGACTTTCACTGTGCGATGGTTGAAAGGTAATTAAAAGCTCGTACGATCTGCCCATCTTGGACAGGCAGATCGTACTTGCGATCATCGCAAGCCCGCCCCGCTGAGGGTTGCAGAAGGAGTGCAGAAGGAGTTCGACTCAGCCCATCCAACATCTGGATCGGCTGAGCCGAACCTCCGGCAGGATACTCGCTGCTGTTCGGCCTATTCTCATAGATGCCGAACAGCAGTGAGTGAATAGCGGCATTCGGCTCGGCTATCCTGCCCCGGTACCTCTGTTTATACCGGTACCTTTTTATACCGAGCAGAATAAAAAAACAGTTAAAAAAGTAGAAAAAATAAAATAGAAAACGATTCGGCGGAGCTAGCAGTGACAGCTAGTTCTGCCCAACTGTTTTCTATTGGCCGGGCGGTTCTGCTGCCGTCAGAATAAAAAAAACAAAAAAAAACACCATAGGGATGCATAGCTAGATTCCTATTGGCTATTGCACTTTGCAATAGCTAATAGCAATCTAGCTATTGCACCCGCCCTCTGCTGCTGTCAATCACCAGAAGGGGACCTGATGGAGAACTGCAGGTCCCCCTCTGCTGATTGACAGTTTGCTATTGGCTATTGCAAAGTGAAATAGCCAATAGGAATCTAGCTATGCATTCCTATGCTGGCTTCTTTTTTTTTTTTTCAGGCCAGCAGCCCCATGTCAGAAAAAAAACCAGATCGCAAGGAAAGGTTTTCTCTGCTTGATCGAGCAGAGTAAACCTTTCCGGGAGAAAGTGTTTCTCTCCTGGGCGGCCAGGAGCCGTATTAGACTCCCAGAGCATCCGGGAGAGTAATGACAGATCAGCATCCCTGGTTACCAGGTAACCAGGGACGCCATCTGTCATTACACACTGAGAACCCGGAGAGGCCGCTGTGATATCATAGCGGCCCTGCCGGGTTCTCAGTGTGTAATGACAGATGGCGTCCCTCGTTACCTGGGCCAGGGATGCTGATCTCTCTGCAAGTGGCCGGAGCCAGCCGTGAGATGACAGCTGGCTGCGTCTAGCTGTCAGAAGCAGGCAACTCCGGCTTTCACCTCGGCTCAGTCGAGCAGAGGCATATGCCTTCAGCTCGACTGAGCCGCTCGGCCAACTTCGGGAGTGTACGGGCTAAGGTGCATACCCCGTACAGCAGCCCTTCGGTTCTACTGAACCGAAAGGGTCCTGGGGCCGAAGCTAGCCGAAGGATCAGCCGAAGCTACGGCTAGATCCTTCGGCAGCTTAGTGAACAGACCCCTTAGATTCCTCTGGAAATAAAATCACATACTAGGTGATTTCATGGAATTTACTCATAACTGAAAGGCTACCTGCACATTTAATTTTATACTTCATATACTTTAGGATAACTTACCCTTTAACAATTTTTATATTAGCAAAATCTAAATATTCATGATGCATGATTATCCCCTTTTATTTGTTTATAAATGAATATCTATGTATAATATTTATATGTAAATGTTTAGAACCTATTAGGCTATTTTGTTTTTAAAACACAAGGACACGTATAACTTTGTTTCTATTTAACCTTGCTTAACCTTGAACACAAACATGAACATAACTCATCCCACACACATGCAGGCACCTTTCCAACACACAGCAACCTCCCATCAACACACCATACTTCTATAATTCACATATTCAGCCATTTTCACACATGACTTAAACAATACAGAAATACAATTGGAGAAAGTGTAACTTTTTTTTTAATTGTAGAAACATGTATTATTTGGAAAAGCATAAACATTTACGAAAATACAAAAATAACTGAGTTTAAAAAAACGAAGACAAAGACAGTAATCTGGCTTTGCACATTGACATTTTACAGACCTTAGGCAAACTAAGCACGAATGTTCAGCTATGTACAGTTTGCACTGATCAATATTATAATAGAAATATGTGTAATAACAGGGAGAGAATATCTAGCAGGTTTATAGAGGCACTATATAGGGTTAGAACTGTACAGACCAGGTACAGCATATTCCTTCTTAAATATACATAAAATAGCATTCAAATCAAACTTGAGAAGTTAGTATATTGCGGCATTATCACATCCTGATTTGGGCAAATCAACTAAGCGCTGATAACATGGAATCATCAATGCATTCTGAACAATGCCCACCATAATTGGTGAATGGGAGCTGAGCTTCAGCAAGTTGCAGAGATGATTACCCAGCATGAAATAAAGAATACTGAAATTAATTAACCTCCATATTCTTATATATTAAAAAATCACTGGTTTGAAGCTCAGAAGCATATCTTAGTTTCTCCCCTCTCCCTCTATGCCTAGATATATATCTCAGTAGGCTGCCCAAATTCTGCTGATGCGTTTCCCTGAGTTAATTTAAAGTCTATGGCTTTCCAAAGCTCTTTTCTGCAGTACAATGCAATGACAAGTTGACCACTATCAGTTGACCAACCAGTTGACCACTATCAGTTGACACGAAGCACCTGTTGAGCCCAATCTTTGTACTAGTGCAGACTCCCAGTACAGGTAACACTTCCCCCACCCCAAAACCCAGTCTTAAGCCTCCACCCAAATGATTAGTGATTTTGTTTTTCTGTCTTCATCGATCTTAACAGTCAGCGGCAGTCTGCTGGGTGGGGTTGTCAAGTGTCCCTTGTCTAGGCTTGTTCAGTTGAGTCTCAAAAAAATAAAAATAAAACACACACAGCCAAAGTCACACTGATCTTTCCAGATGGCAAGTCCAAAGTTTGTATCAAAACGAAGGAGCGTGAAACGAGATGCTGATTAAAGGTTCAAGGTCCTTGTGTCCTGTGTTGGCTCATGGACAAGGCAGTTGTTGTCCTTCTAGGCTGATTACACGTAGTTGCTGGCTGGTCCAGATCGTGCTGCGGAGTATTTGGCAGAATAGGGCTTCTGGTCCCTTGGTGGGCAGTTGCAGCACAGCATGCCACCACCCAGGAGGAACAAGGCGGCTGATGCCCAGCCGATGTACAGAGATGCCCCCAGCTCTCTCTTCTGAGCCTCCACCACCAGGGGGTTGTAGAAGTCTCGGATGATGTTGTTGGCAGACCAGGAGACAGGGATCAGAGTTAGGACTCCGGCCACAAGGAAGACGATGCCACTCACGATCATGATCTTGGCTTTGGAAGACTCATCTTCCACGCAGTTGGTGCACTTGCCTCCGATGATGGAAAAGAGCACTCCCAGGACAGCCACCACGATGGCGATGACAATCAGGGCTCTGGCTGCCTGGAGGTCCTGGGGAAGGGCAAGCAAGGAGTCATACACCTTGCACTGCATCTGCCCTGTGCTCTGCACCACGCAGTTCATCCATAGTCCTTCCCACATGACCTGGGCCACCACGATGTTGTTCCCGATGAAGGCAGTCACCCTCCACATAGGGAGAGCGCAGGTGACCATAGTACCGAGCCATGCTATTATAGAGAGGGCAATGCCCAAGACTTGCAGACCCATTGATGCCATGGCTTGAAGATTCTTCTGCTGATGATGGTCGAGAAGTTGTCTCTGGGATGATCAGGGATGTGATTGCGATGTGGGAACATAGAAAGGTAGATATACCCCTGGCACCTTGGGGAGGAGTTTGCCTGCATTGATCCGGTTCCCCATCTCACAGAAACTCACCAGGAGCCATGAAACCAGTTGAGCTGGATTCTCTGTTTTGTAACAACAATGAGTGGTTTCACCCGCCCGTCACCCCCTCCTCTATTTGCCAACCTCGTCACTTTATGGAGTTTGTCATCAGCTGCAGCTAGAATTCCCCTGGATCACACTGTCCTAGCCACAGCAAAGAAAGTCAGGGGACAATGCAGCCAGGAAATGGGATCATGGTGATGACAAAGGCAAAAGAAAGTTTCCCTTCACATCCTTGTACGCCTTATAAAATATGGTGACTAATGCAATGCCCCCTTACCCAAATGACAGCAATCTAATGTACTGGTTCCAGTACACATAGACAGGATGTGACAGGTCAGCATTGCAATCAAAGTCCAGAGACATAAAGAATCAGAACCTCATGACAAGAGGCTTTGTAGTTCTATAAGTGCTCATTATGCTATTAAGTAGGTGTATAATATTCAGGGTTGTCTATACACAAATACACATTTATACAGTGATGTTTACTTGCCAGAGAAAGAGCTGACACCTGATTCAAACTGGCCATACACCTGAAGTATTTCATTTGAAACAATTCTTTTTTTTTTAAACATTCTGTTCATTTGATTTCCTAAAAGGTAATAGGTTCAAAATGACAATTGATTTTGACTGTAACGACTAAAAAAAACAAATCAAAGGAACAGGATGGAAACTTTTGTTTTGAAATATTAAATTCTTGCTTTGAATGTGGTTTTCGTTCAGGAAACTCCATTGATTCTAAAATTGAATATTAAAACCAAACAATGGACACATGAATGGATACTGCATGCAGCATTTTGATAGTACACTGCAACAGAAAGTATGTTACCATGCTTTGCTGTACACTGCAATGAATGTGCGCTAGAAGGGTGTGTTTGTTGCATGTGCCATTTAAAATAAATGTCGCTGCATTTTGCCAACATACGTAACATGCGTTAAATGCATATTGTGCGTAACTGTCTGATTATGCAAAAATATACAAAACGATTGAGCATTTTACTCAAATGTATACGGTTTTTATTATATAGACTCAAAATTTACTCTTTCCTTCACAGCGCTATCCGCGATGTTATGTCTGTGGGCAGCAGTTGTTGAAGTTCCAACACATCATACTTGCTTCAGACTGTCAGGAGTATAGAGCTTGGAAAGGTATACTGGCTTCTGTAGTTCTACCATAGACAGAAGCCCGCAGGCTGCCTCTCTGTACCATCCTTATGTATAGTTTCGCCATAGCTATACGAGAGGTATTACAAATCACATTTTTCATTCTGCCAAGTACCATCAACAACAGTGTCGTATCAGGCAGCATTTGCCCATCACAGTTATATAAGTCCCACACAGTGCTGTTGTGTTATATTAACCCTCAATCATACTTGCAAGTGCATCAGGTTTATATGTGTTTTTGCATGCTTGTCTTAGGGCATCCCATTCATTGGGCTAAGCTAAGTGTGGCAAATACACTCATGCACCTTTTGGAGCTTCAGGCTTCAATTTCTTTGTGCATCTTGGTTGGCACGTTTTGGGGGGCATTAACAATGAATGGCACCACAAAAGCGATGTGTTTTTACGCATTTCCTGGATGCTTGGAAAATCATGGCATTTTACACACATTCACACACTACACTAGTGTGAATGGGGGAGGAAGTTTATCACTTTTACTTTTATGCTCAAACCTTTTCCTGCCAGGACATTAGGAATTGTGAAGTCTTTTTAATGTAATAGACGTCTGGAGTTTTCCTGATACCACTATTCAGTATCATGTCCTGAGGTGGCCCTGGAAAGATACTCTCACTCTAGCAGGATTATAAACATCTCTTCAGATGAAAGGATTCCTTGAAAAATAATGTTACCAGTTTTTATCCTCACAGTTTCTTAACATTTGTTACTATGGTTGCAAATCAATATGACTCATTCTGCTGTATACAAAGTTTCTTACTAGGTTAATAGAGAAGGTGGAACAAGTTTGTTTTTATACCCAGCCACTCCTCTTCACATATTTGAAATCATTTAATACCTGACATCTGATTTTTCTCCACTCTATGCTCTTTTCAGATATCTGCCATTTTACAATTACATGGTAAAGTATAACTCTAGCCTGTTATAATTTACCTGCACAAATGACAATATTGTCACTATGACAGGAAGTGAGTGACACGGATGGTCCAACCTTCCCCATCTCTGCTATAAATGTTTTTCATTTTAGTTTTCCTTTCTGTTTTTGTCCTGTTGACATGGTTAAAAGGAATCGTTTACTTTTTGCAAAAATTAATAAATACAGCCATATTGCAATAAGAACAAATGTGCATTTATGAATTTTTTACATTGGAACCAGCAAAGCATTGCAACCACAATCAGTGGATTATGGGCGCAATGTACAGGCTCCTGCAGACTGTTCATCCAGCCCCAGGCCTGTACCTCAGTATAGACCTTCAGAAAAAGCTATCAATAGCAGGGAGTTCACACACTTCATTGAGAACTACGAGGTCCTCTGCCATGGTGACAGATGTAGATTTTTCATTTACAGATACTGTGAATGGATCTGATCTGTAAATGAATGAATGAGCCATGTGTAGTCACGCTCATTTAAAAAGCATACAGAAACCTGCAAGGAGAAGCACCCCATGATACAGATAAGTTGGGGGAGATCTAAAGCTGGGGGGCTGTTGAGTAGCAACATGTCTAGGGAGGTGAGGGATGAAGGAGCTGGGCTAGCACAGAGAGTATTTAAACACTCCCATAAAAGGGAAGGGTTATGACATGCAAGGAGGGTAGATTTAAAAAACCCTGATTTGTTCTTGTTTTCTCTCCCTGCACTGTGCCCAGACACCTTCTATATGGACAGTGGTCTCCAGCAGTGGCTGAACATCGTAAGCTTACTGTGGTGTCCAGGGCAGAATGTGCACTGTGCACTGAAGTCCAACTCAGGAAAGTACAGTACCCGGTGACAATGCTGCAGCTTAACTGAGGAAGTGTTGTCACCCTAGCACAGGAAGTATATACATCTAACTGGTATAATTTAATTGAAAACAGAACATATAAAAAAGGATTCAACTTTTTGTAATTACAGGAACGTGTGTAACAACATATTTGGTTCAACATACAATGCTGACATCCTTCCCAAAACTGCCGGTTACTGGTAAGTAGTGTTAATCATCTGACTTTTATATCTTCTGAGCCGTGATCTGAGAACAAGTATATTGTAAGTAAGGCCATAGTAAAGTAAGATTTCCCAATACATGTCTGTATATGTGTCCCGGTAAGCGACTAAAAAAGGATTGAAGTAATCAATTTAGTATGTCATCCAGGTAATAGGTATTTCCTATATCTTTACTGTCCTCCTTCTGAAATGTAAGCTAACAGTTTCTGGATTCTTTAGTCCTAAATAGGTATAAGCTCGGGTTCCAAGTGAACCTGGTCTGAGCTCCTCAGAATCTAGAAGGAAGCCCCTCCCACTGCCGTTCAATCAGCTGTGGCTGGGGAATTCCCCACATGCACCTGCACATAAGCAAGGGGACAGGCTGCTGTGATGTCATCGACCTTAAATAGCCACATGCCTATATTTGGTCAGTGACATTGATTAATATGGCCATATAAGGTCAATAATGTCAACACAAGCATCACGTCCCTTTATGTATGTGCTACTGTGGGGCAGGGAATGCCCTGGCCTGCTGCTGATTGGGTGGGTGGCCTCATGTCATTTCCAGGTTTCCCAGTCCGAACCTGAGCTCATCCCTACTCCTGTGCCACCAATCTGTAACAAGCATGCTGATTGGACAGATTCATAATCTATTTATGATTGCTATTGCATCCCCTATGATAAGCTGGTGCCAAGATGATCTGCAGCAAAGTAACAGGTTTACTTTAAAGCTTACCTCTGGGAAACCTCACCTTGCATTGGCGCTACCCCCCACACTACAAGAGTTAAATGCTTGTTTAGGTAAAGGATACTGAGAATAGCAGTTTTCCTTACCTGCTCCTCACTCCCCCAGCAGTCAGTGCTCTCCTTGTCTCCCCCATGCTCCGGCTTGTGGACTGTCCCTTGGCATCCTTGGGTACTATTGAGGGCAATAGGCCCTGCGTTGTGCTTGATGATAGCAGTTGGCCTTCTGAGCACTGGAGTCTAGGGGTAAGAGGCTGTGGGTGCTGGTCTTGGAGCCAGCGGGAGTGGGGATCAGGTTTTCGCTGATACCCTAGACTTAAACAAGCTTTTAAACTTTGCAACACATACCTTGCCTACACATTGCAAAGTACAGGTTCCCTTTACAATTCCTAATCTATATAGTCACCCTATCCTGCCCTTGGAGCAGCTGTGCCAAATCTTTTCATGTATTTCAGAAGTGTTATTATTGGCTACCTCTGCAGTTTGAGGGCCAATCACACCAGATCATTGTGTTATTATGTGTTTGCATTGCATTAAATTACCTCAGTTCACACAAAAAGTACACTAGCACTGTCACTTGTGATCAGCACAGCTTGTTGGTGTGAATGGCCCCTTAGACTACTGCAGGTGAGCACATTGCATACTTGTATTGGTGGGGTTCAACTCTATAGAAGCCAAGTGTGGCAGTTGTCCCCTGCAGCAGTCACTTTCAAGTTTGTCAAAGCAATAAAAGAATTAATTAAACTGGCACATTTCTGATTATCATGTAGAGTAACAAGGGGAGATTTCAGTTTCTGCCTAGGGCAGGATCTATACACAAACCTGATTACTAGGTGTCAGAAATAAAGACAATTGTTGTTTTGGTTCCTCTCAGATTAGCATATAAGATTTGAATATTGATCCAGTTCAGTCTGCTTTTTCCTGCATTCACAAACCATTTATAAAGACATCCGTTGGAGATTATGATCATGCACTGGGACATGATTCCCAGCCATCATCCTGTTTCTAGATTATCCAAAGAGATCTTCTCGAGACATTATAGTAGCTGTACATTTACATGCAAGCATCACTATGCTAAAGGTAGATGGTTGTCCTAAGTGATCCACAGAACAGCCTTTCTAGGGTGCCCTCTGCCTTCCTCAAAATTGTCTCGACATTTTCACACAGCATCATGTCTATCATGTTGCAGTTAGGCTTCTGATGTGAAAGAGGGGAACTCTGATGTGAAAGAGGGGAACTCTGATATGAAAAGGGGGCTCTGATGTGAAGAGGGAACTCTGATATGAAAGGGGGGCTCTGATGTGAAGGGGGGTACTCTGATATGAAAGGGGCTTCTGATGTGAAGAAAGGACTCTGGTGTAAAAGGGGGAACTCTGATGTGAAGACAAGGAACTCGGATATGAAAGGGAGGCTGTGATGTGAAGGGGGAACTCTGATGTGAAGGGGGAACTCTGATATGAAAGGGGTCTCTGATGAGAAGGGCAGACTCTAATGTAAAAGGGGGAATGCTGATATGAAAGGGGGGCTGCGATGTGAAATGGTGAATGCTGAAATTAACAGGAGGCTGTGATGAGAAGGGGGAAATGCTGATATGAAAAGGGGGCTGTAATGTGAAGGGGGGAATGCTGAAATGAAAGGGGGAACTCTGATATGAAAAGGGGGCAGTAATGTAAAGATGGGACTCTGATATGAAAGGGGTTCCTGGTGAGAAGGGCAGACTCTAATGTGAAATGAGGGAACTCCTCATGTGAAAGGGCAAATGCTGATATGAAAGGGGGGCTGTGATGTGAAGGGGGGAACTCTGATATGTAAGGGGGACTCTGATTTGTAAAGGGGGAATTCTTATATGAAGAGGGTGCTTGATGTGGAGGGGACAAGAATATGAAAGGCAGGATCCTGATGTGCAAAGGGGACTCCTGATTTGAAGAGACACCATCTTTCACCATTTCAGACCCCCTATCTGGGATAAGTGTCTGGTACTGATTTTGGAGGGGCCGTATGTCCTTTATTCCATTTATGTTTTTATACATTTTAGAATAGGGTGCTTTGAGGTTTTGCATTCTTTTAAAGGGTGCTGTATATAAAAAAAAAATGCTGGGAAACGCTGCCATTGAAAATAGTCTTATGAGGAAGGCAGCCAGTGCATTTGGGAGTGAGCTGTTACTGTTCACTATATGAAAGTTATTTGTATTACTCTTCATCGTAAATACAAGGACTGCCTGTTCTTCCAAGGTGCAGCCGCACCCTCCCTTAGCTGTGTCCCAATTCTTCTTACAACACTTCTCTGTAACTTTCCTTGTGCTCACGTCACTTATTCACATACACATAGAGCAGGGAAGTATAGGGGGAAAGAGTAAGAGATTATAGAAGATCATGGATTAGGCTGGTCTCCGGTTGGTCGAGAGTCACATGGCTTATTTTAATCTCTTGCTACCGACAGAATAAACCACTTGCTCTCAGTCATCTCATCAGACTAGAGCTCAGAACTACCTCTACATCACTAGCTATTAACGCAATGAGCAGCAAATGATAATGTAACAAATGGCTCCGTATGGAGTAAGCTACACAAGTAGCATCATGTACTATATGGCAGTAACCAATCACACAAGACTGGAGTATAGTGCGATCATGAGAGACTGATCGCTATATTGCTACGACATGCTACTTGAGTAGCTTAGTCCATTAGGAGTAATTTGTACCATTTGTTTGCCGATTGCACGGTACTCCTAGCACTGAGCTACAGAAAAAGAAAAAAAAACCTGTGTAGCTCCAGGGGAGAGCAATGAAGTGACTACCAGGCAACCCCTGTCATTTTTTTCCGCCTCATCTTATTTCGTCCGCTTTGTTATACATACTCACACATATGTGATTCCAGTGTTGACCTTCTCCAACCAGCCGCCGCATGCTGCCATCTTCTTTCCTTATGTCATCAGGGGGCTGGCTGTCTTTTAAAGGTTCTTGCAGCTAGCTGATGGTGGGCAGTGGTGCATGTGCTGTAGAGCACCCCAAGGTCTCAAGGGATGTGTGACGGGCAACTGGGACACCATTTTCTCCTAGGTGACAAACCTAGAAATGCTGCCACGGGTCCTGAATTAAAAAGGTATTTGGGGAAAATAAGTAAATAAATAAATGTCTGACTCTGAGAGAGGAAGGGGGCAGGCGTGTAGTAAATAAAAGTTGGTTGGTCGGGTAAAGATCCGCTTAAACTTTAAGATTTATAGATGGAACTAAAAGATTTATATCAGCAACTGAACTATAGAAACTTTATCATTTATTATGACAGCCATATGGACACATTAAACAGAGGGCCGCAGAAGCCCAACTACCTTCCCCCCTTTACTTTCAGTTGGTTGACCTGTTGTGAGTTAGGAACGCACTGAAATAAGTCGAAAGCAGTTACGGATTGCTGCAGGAATCCACACAACGGGGTACTTATTCTATGCAGGCAAACAGACTCGGTCAAACAACTAAAAGGTGTGCCGTGACTAGCAGCGCAACTATGTCACCCCTTTACTTTTAGTTAGTCGTCTCCAGGTAAGTTGGACATGTACTCTTCTACCTAATGAGTATCTCCCTCCCCTACCCTTTGCCTTACAATCTAATGTATCACCCACAGCCAACAAACTGGTTAAACATGTCTGCATTCTTTCCTCTGTCCTCTTCAGATACTGGCCACCAGCACTAAGCACCAATCCCTTTCTTCCTATCTGCACAGTGAATCAGTACTCACACAACACAATTCTCACTGGCCTAGCAGAATCTATATCCATTGCACATATTGCTTTTTGAATTTTACTTTATGCTTCAGGAGAGCTTTGAGAGAGATCTATTTAGTCACCTCACGGTTTAATAATCTTCCAAAGCAAAGAGGGGGATTTAGAAAGCAAACGAGATAAAGAGAAGTGATGTGGAGCAGCCATCCCTCAGATACTAGCGCCCCTGTTCTTTCCTTCTGGATGAAGGCAGCAATTAACCCCCTTCAATCTGAGCATTTTGTTACGCACTTCCCAAAGCACAACAATGCTCATCACGAAGAATCACATTTTCCCTGGTGCCAGTTCCTATCTAAATGTTGTGTTGCTTGTAGGTTGATGCCTGTAACACACAAAAGTAAATGAGCTTTTTTGCCCCATAGACTTTGATGGGCGTGCCTGAAAACATGTGACAAGCATTTTTAGGTGATTTTCATGCGGTTTAGCTCCTAACAACTAGTGACCTCTGACCTAGCAATCCTTCAAGGCTTGTATAAGACAATGGAGGATTCTGTATTGTTCTTGCTTGATGTGGTGGGCATCTCCTGCATGTAAGGCCCGCAGCAACTTTTATGACCCCTCTTTTTTTTTTCTTCTTCCACCAATAACAATGTGGCAGTTGCTGCAGAATATTGGACATGGTTCAAGAGCTCAGAGATACCACAACACCACATCGAAAAATCAGGAAGCAGATACCAGGATAACGATGTATCCACTGGCCAAAACAAAAACGGCCGAAGCTTGAAAACACAATAAAAATGTTTGCAAAACGCACAAAAGATGCTTCACAATTGTCTGAAATATGCTCTGTTTAGATGTGAATGAGGGTTTAGGTTGGATGGAATTACCGGCCCTGGCACCATTGCCTCATGACTGCAACACTGTAACACATTGATAATATTATGCAGAATGGCTGTGCATTGTATTATGTTGTAGGCCAGGCTGTGTGTTTTGGACCTTTATGTATAAAGTGGTAATAATATAAATGAGTGCCATGCAGGGGGTCCTTTTCTTGGTTGTAACTTAAGTCGACATGGTCACAAGTAGAGATTGGGGTAACATACTAATATTTTGGAAGGCACCATGCAACATACAGTAAGGGCTGTATTTACCATAATGGCACACACAGACTAGTACCTGAGGCAGAACCAAGCCACAAAATGTATAAACTGTGATAATGTTTTCTTTATTTTATTCCTTTCCTCTGTCCGTCTCTGGATATTTGCAGCTACATTTTCAGCAAACAACAAGGGAGGAGTAATGAGTGCAAAGGAATGCTAAGAAGCTTCAGAAGGCTCTTTACAGTTAATTACAAAGTAGGTTTGGCGGTCCGTACATTTGCAAAGTAGCCCTGCATAAAAAGCAATCCTCATTCTGTCTCCAGCAGTACATTCCAGTACAAGGGTAAGGCAATCTCGGCACTCTAGTTGTGATGAAACTACAAATTGCATTGTGTCTCTGCCTCTGGGAGTCATGCTTGTGGCTGTCAAAGCCTTGCAATGCCTCATGGGACTCATAGTTCCACAACAGCTGGAGGGCCTGAGTTTGGCTACTCCTGATATATATGGTCTATATAGGGGTGGACAACCTCCAGCTGTGCTGAAGCTACAAATTCCATCATGCCTTTAGCAGTTATACCTGTGGCTGTCATAGTATTGCAATGCTACATGGAAATTGTAGTTCCACAATAGGCAGAGTGTTAGGCCCCATTCACACCTATGCGTATTGTAATATGCGCGTCTGTCACGCGACCGTCACGCGTTTTTTTTACCGCGATTCACGGTAAAAAAGTCGCGTGACCGTCGCGCGATTCCAAAGGCTACTTGGCAGTATACAAATGGAAAACGCCCTACAAAACGGACCAATACGCAGCAAAAAACGCTCCGGGACCTTTTCATGCGTGGGCCGTTTTGTAGTGCGCTCGGGACGGGCGGAAATACGAACAGGTGGGAACGATACCATTGACTACAATGCTATTTATTTTTCTGACCGTTTTGTAGAGCGTTCATCGAGCGTAGGACGCGCTACAAAACGGTCAGGTGTGAATGGGGCCTCAAGGTTGCCTACCCCTGTTCTACCAGTAGTTTTACTAACCTAATTCCTTGACACAATGGTAGGGTTGCCACCTTTTGTTCCAGCAAAACCTTAACACTCTAGCGACGGGATAATGAGTCGCGGCTTATTCATATGTAAATAGCGCCACCCATTAATATGTAAATATCACAATCAAGACTATTTTCAGTGGGAGGCCAATAGCCCTTATCTTGATTTTGGTTGCCCCTATCTGCCTGACCTCTTTTGTCAAGGCTTCAGCTGCCATGAAACCCAGACACAGCACTCAAAACCTGAACTGTCCAGGTGAATCCCGGACAGGTGGCAACCTTACAAAAAGGGGCATTCCTTGAACAGGAGGGCATTTGTATTCAGATGAGCCCAGGGCAGTATGATGTGTGAATATGGCCCTGCATTGTACCCAAAACTGAAATTGCTGCTCCTTGTGACCATTGTTTTTTTTTTTTACTGCTTCAATATAAGTAGAACTTGTACAACGTCACACATAACTATTCTTATTTTTATATTGTATATAGTTTATAAATATATATTTAAACATGATGTCACTCCTGGCTGAAATTCTTAACTATTGCTGTGCAACACCAGAGAAGTTATTAAAGGAGAACTCCTGTCAGTGGGTGTGAGCAAATGGTAATGAGGTGAGTCTCCTGTGTCATTTATAAGCTGTTTTTAACAGAAGATTAATTACAGAGGTTTTTTTTGTTGTGTACATTTTCGAATTCATGTGAAGCCACACTGCTGTGTCAAGGCACCAATGCAAAGTGTGATGTGGATATCTAAACCAGGACATTTACATAGCAATGTATAAACTGAGGACAGGCTTAGTTCGGAGGCAGTCACATCCTCCTGAATACAATAGTCTAAAATGACCAAGTCAGCTGAAAAAAAACCCACGTGTCTACACCAAATATAAAGTCCAACTCCGAGCACAAAAAATTTACTTGTTGCACACTCAGTTTCCTCTAAATCGAGGGGCCACATGAGAAACTGGGATGGCTGTGGAGGGCCAAACCAATTAACACATGGTACTGCGCAACACACCAACCGCGCATTACAGTGTGGCAGGAGCGTTGCATTGCCTTTCATTTGAATGGCACCCCAAACACACCTCCTGGTACCGCAATACAGTGCATTGCAGTTGAAAAACACACCTGCCACACTGTAACGCATGTTAGGTGCATTGCACAGTACCTATGGTGTGAATGGGCCCTCAATGAAGCCATATTGTCCCACATAGCTCATGGCACATACCTTTTTTTTTTTTACTGGCCACAGGCGGGAGCCAGGAGGTGAAGCTGCAGGAGGAAGAGGACAGAGGTGGAGCGAGCGCTGGGAAGACATTTGTCACTGGTTTTTAGGACCGCGCAGCAGTCCTAGCAATCAATAGCTGCAGAGGAAGAAGACCCCTGATGTCATTGGTTGCAAGGATGCCAGCGGTCCTATCAACCAACCACTGAAGAGCAACGCAGTCCAGACATGGACCAATTCCTGATCTGCGCTGGGTTATGGCTTGCAGTGGATGCACCGGCCTTGGAGTCAGTCAGCCATAAACAAGTGCAGGTCAGCGATCGGTCTGCGTCCGGACCGCGGGCTGGACAGAGACAGACAAAGGGCCAGATACAGCGCGGGGTCTGTTAAATGCCCAGGTCTGCTCTAAAGCCACCGATATGGTCGCATCTGCCCCTCTCTTTTCTCCTGACCTATCACAATATGAAGCCCGGGCTGTGTGTTTTGTGAATGGGCAGGAGGAGAGGGTGGCGGCGTTGTGGCCATAGTGCTGAGGTCTTGTGATATCAGCAGCACTTTCATCTAACTAGACACGGAAGTGCAGTGTAAGCTGTAAGCTCTAACCAGTATGTTTATTGTGCTTGGAGTTGGGCTTAAATCTGACCATAAACTATACAATCTGATTGTACAATCTCCTTTAGATCTACCATCAACTGTGTAGCGAAAGGGCCTGCCTGATTGGATTCAGTTTGAATGGATTGCTTAGATTTGTCCACATATTACGTAGTTTTGGTAAATCTCTACAGAGTGTGTACAATCAGATTATATAGTGAATGGTCAACTTTACAGAAACCAAAAAGCAGCAGACGCGCAAACCAGTTTATAGCTACATACCAGGACCCCCAGCTGCATTGAAGGAGTTTTGCTATATTTCTGTACCTGGTAAGGCAGCATTAAAGATTTTGTTCATAATTTTGACTCCAGTCTACGGGCTTTTGATTGAATCTGAGTGTTTGTCAAGTTAGATCTACGCATCAACTTTAAACACCAACATTCCCCAGACACATACTGTAAAAGCCCCTACACACATGTGCCTTTGAAAGTTCTACTTCAAGTGTAACTAAACCTAATAACAAAAATGTAATATAGGGCATCTTACCGCTCCTTAGATGTGGCTAATGCATTCATTTTTATTTTTCAGGCTATGAAAATTTTCAGCGAGTACAGAAAATACCTGTTCAATTGCAGTGTCCTTATTACTTCCTATTATATAAAATGGAAGCTGAAAACAATCTATACTCTCTTCTCTAAATCACTAATGTCATTGGTCTCCATGGAATAGAGATGAACAGAGGCAGACAAGTTTGAAATCCAGCCTGAGTGACAACCACAGCCACCAGTAGAGGAGTGAGCGTAGTCACCCAGCAACAGGAAGTGTGTTGTTTGCAGGATCACCAGTTGGATGATACTGAAAGAAAATGCAGGAACCTCATCTAAGGAATTGTAAGCTGCAAAATATTATATTATATTATATTTTTTAGGATCAGATAAGCTTTCAGAAGCGTTAAATAACTGAAATTGTAGCTCAGTCTCATCCACCTTTTAATAGATAAATTTGTAATAAAATGAAAGCAATGCAACCTATTAAAATTCATATTTGTTCTTCGACCAATGTACACACCCGACTGCCACTCCCTGCATCAAAATAGATAGCACTCTGCGTAAAATAAACTCATGGGAAATCACAGTTTACATAATCCCATCTGAAATTCACTCAGCGTATAGACAGCTTTAGTCCCAGCTGCCAACTTTAGAGACAAGAGTGCTTCAGGGACCTAACAGCAAATAATGGCAAGATCATTTAACCCTTTTGATGCCAAGGTGTTTTTTGCACTCATGTTATGATCTACATTTTAGGCCTGAAAATTACTTACAAAAACCTCTGAGAGTTATATATTTAGTGAAAGCACAGACCCTGTAGAATAAAATGGCGGCAGTTGCGAATTTATGTAGCATGATATTAGTGCTAGGGATGCACCGATACTGGGTTTTCTGTATTTAACTTTCGTTACTCACCAATACCGGTGCTTCCGCTAGCAAGGAGCCGGCTTCCCTCGCGGCACTGCCTCTAACCAGAATTTCCGGTATCGGAGGTAAGTATCGGAGCATTTGGGCGAGTACGGGTACTCGCCCAAATACTTGGTATCTGTATCGGTGCATCCCTAATTAGCGTAACCCTTTATCAAACACAAAATTGCAATTAAAATTAGACTCTAGTACATTTTAGTGCACACAAATATAATACCCATTTGTTTGTAAAATATAAAAGATAAGGTTGTGCCAAGTAAATAGATACCCAACATGCCAAGCTTAAAAGTGGTGTGTGTCTGTAAAACGGTGACAAAATAAAACACCCCAAATTGTCCATAGGTGACAGTTTAAAAGCCTGTACAGGTCATCAGCTTAGAGTTAACGCATGAGACGATACCTAACATTTGTAGCAAAATTGGTGTTTTCGTACATAGGCACACCTGATGTGTGTTTACATTAGTGTGTGTATTTTTAAATTTATTTTATTTAACTTTATAGACTTTTTTTTCTTAACTTCATTGCTATCACATAAGAGGGGTTCACAAGCCCCCTATGTGTTATCACATTGGAGTTGACAGGTTCCCTTTAAGGTGACATTAGGGGTCTATTATTATCTATTTCCATTTTAAAGAAGCTATTTAAGCACAGATCAAAAAGCTAGGCAGAAGGTGTCGGGCAGGGGAGCACTCTTCACCAGCCTCTGGAAACTATCTGGCAGCAGCTCAGCCACCAGCATCACTTCCAGTGTAAAGCCATCAGTCGGCTTTACACATGTGTGAGTCCCGGTGGCTATAGCAGTTGGAAGTCTGTTTACAGGGGCCCACTGCCAGTAATGTACAACAAAGTCATTGGCAACGAACGGGTCAAAGTTTCAGACCATGTTGCTTTACACTTATATTTAGAGTGTAGCATAAAAAAACATGGTCACATCACAACATCCTTTGACCGGATCTGTTAAAGAAGAAACCAAAAGTCCCATCAGCCACCGCAGCAGAGGGACTTGTAGTTCTCAATGGCATACAAGTGCGGTGATGCCACCATACTTGTGCTCCATTCATTCTTCCTCCCGTCCATGTGACGGAATGTCCATATGGAAGTACTGACGTGGATAAGAAGTGGAGTTTGCGTGAGCCAGCACATTGCACAGCGAGTCGACTGATCGAGGTTGCAATGCTTTACTGACGCCTATGCAAAAAATAATAAATGCACATTAGCACCCTAACCGTCGGCTCCGCTCATCCCAACACCTCCTGCTTTCCAGCTCCCTTGTCAACTCCTCCAATGCTCGCCTCTGGGACTTCTCTAGAGTCTCCCCCATTCTCTGGAACTCTTTGCCCCAACCTGTCCATCTGTTGCCCACCTTGACTGCCTTTAGGCATTCCCTAAAGACTCATCTCTTCAGGGAAGCCTACCCCACCTCAACCTAACCGCTAAACCATCACATTCTCAAACAATTCATCCCCTCACAGCTACCTCCTCATGTATCACTTCCCCCTCCCTTTTAGATTGTAAGCCCTCAAGGGCAGGGCCCTCCTTACCATCTTGTCTTGATTTGTATTGTGATTGTAATGTCTTCCTTATATTGTAAAGCGCTGCACAAACTGTTGGCGCTATATAAATCCTGTATAACAATAATAAATGCAAATTTTTTTTCTTTTATGAAGAAGTTGTTTTTTTTTAAGGTGGAGTTTCCTTGTATATGTATAATACATATATTATAATCATTGGAACGATGGAATGTTTGGAAGCCTAAACTCTAATGATTCCATAGGTTTGACACAGATCTGTTGTGGATTACTATTACATGTCTGTCTCTGGCATGTAAGCAGCATTTAGGAAATTAGCACTGACTAGTAAGAAAAAGAACTGTGAAGCATCAATGACTTCCAGGTAAAACATCTCTACTGTTTCCAAAGCTTGAGAATTCAATGATGACATGATTTTCATGTTAACACATTGTACAGTATGTTAATTGTATGTACCTATAGACTCATAGGGGTCTATTCACTAAGCTGCCGAAGGATCTAGCCGTAGCTTCGGCTGATCCTTCGGCTAGCTCCGGCCCCAGGACCCCTTCGGTTCAGTAGAACCGAAGGGCTGCTGTACGGGCTATTCACTATAGCCTGTACAGGTCCCGAAGTTGGCCGAGTGGCTCAGTTGAGCCGAAGGCACATGCCTCGGCTCGACTGAGCCGCGGTGAAAGCCGAAGCTGGCCGACAGCCTGCTTCTGACAGCTGGGCGGAGCAAGCCGTCATCTCGCGGTAACCAGGGACGCCATCTGTCATTACTCTCCCGGGCGCTCTGTGAGTCTAATACAGCTCCCGGCCGCCCAGGAGAGAAACACTTTCTCTCGGAAAGGTTTACTCTGCTTGATCCAGCAGAGTAAACCTTTCCTTGCGATCTGTTTTTTGGTTTTTTTCTGACATGGGGCCACTGACCGCCCTCAGTCAAAAAAAAAAAACACCATAGGAATGCATAGCTAGATTCCTATTGGCTATTTCACTTTGCAATAGCAAACTAGCTATTGCACCCGCCCACTGCTGCTCTCAATCAGCAGAGGGGGACCTGCAGTTCTCCATCAGGTCCCCCTTTGGTGATTGACAGCAGCAGAGGGTGGGTACAATAGCGAGTTTGCTATTGGCTATTGCAAAGTGAAATAGCCAATAGGAATCTAGCTATGCATTCCTATGGTGTGTTGTTTTTTTTTGACGGCAGCAGAACCGCCGGCCAATAGAAAACAGTTGGGCGGAGCGAGCTGTCACTGCTAGCTCCGCCCAATCGTTTTCTATTTTTTTTCTACTTTTTTTAACTATTGTTCTATTCTGCTCGGTACCACAGAGGTATCGGGTAGAATAGCCGAGCCGAATGCCACTCAGCCGCATTCGGCTATTCACTCACTGCTGTTCGGCATCTATGAGAATAGGCCGAACAGCAGCGAGTAGACTTCCGGAGCTTCGGCTCAGCCGGATGTTGGATCGGGTGAGATGTTGGAACAGCTCAAATGTTGGATGGGCTGAGTTGAACTCCTTCTGCACTTCGGGTCGGCCGAACATGCTGAGCATGTTTGGCCGACCCGAAGCCACATGAACCTACCCGATGTACTGCTGATTTCAGCCGATATACGGCTGAAGTCAGCCATACCAGCCTGAAGTGAATAGCTGAACTGCGTTCGGCTCACTTCACTTCGGGTCGGTTATTCACTCGGCTGTCGTCTGCAGCTTAGTGAATAGACCCCATACATTTAATTGGGACACATGGGACAGGAAGTGAGGGGAAATGCTTCCAATGGGAACATAGACAGCAATGTTTAATTTAGTAGGGTGGGAAGAATAGTCAATCGGTTGCAGTATTCTGGCAGTGGGAAACCCCGCTGCCTAAATACAATAGCCCGGCAGGGAAGGGGAGGGGGGGAGAGATTCCCCCATCCACAGTGTTTAGCTTGTATCGGGGAATCAAGTGTTTATTTCTCAATAGTGCTGAATAAGAAATTAAGATTAGTGTATGGCCAGCTTAAGGGCTCTACTTCGAAATGTTTTCGCATAAGGTTGACATTTTTCTGATTGCATGTAATTGAAAAATGTACAACCCCAATTCCAAATATTCCATCAATTTAAAAATGACCTTATTTTTTTCTTAAATTGGTACATTTTCTCAGTTTAAACATTTGATACGTTTTCTATTTTCTATTGTGAATAAAATATGGCTTTATAAGATTTACAAATCATTACATTCTGTTTTTATGTAGATTTTACAGAGCATTCCTACTTTTTTGGAATTGGGGTTGTATACATTTGTAACGCATGTCTTAACATGCACTGAAATAACCTACAAAGACCTAATTTTCACAATACTAAACTGATGCTCTTTGCACTGCCTCTACTATTGTAAAAACTGGAAAAGCAACCACAAAGATGGAAGTCATGAACCATGGAGATAAATGTGTGACATTGAGTCATTTACAGTCTCCCTAAGAAGTCACTTCATTCCAATTGTAAGAATAAATCCCTATGTATGATACATAATTAGATGATGATGTGTTTCAGGTTTTATAGTATAGCTTCATATGTTATTTATGTTTTTTTCTTCCAAGGCACCTGCTATTTTCCTTTATGTAATAGAGCAGGGAGGGTAGTAGCAGTCTGTGGATTACTCTTCTGCTGACATGCACCTCTCCCTCAAAAAAACAGGAAGGACTGCTCTAGCCGAGGCTGGAAACGTGTCACCTCCGTGTTATCTCAAGTGGCCGGGCTGAGAATACCTGTGCAAAATATTTCCTTTTAAAAACAGCCAATTAAACGACTCTGTTTGTTTATAAATGGGCCAACCACAAGGGGGAGAGCACTGGTTAAAGAAAAAAACTGACTGGCCCTGGAATCTTGTCCTTCGTTCCTTAATTGGCTAGAAAGAGAAACATGAGAAACATTCACATGAATTTACATGGAATCAGTCCATGTAAAGTCTTTCCTGTAGATGGCACTTACGTATGCCACCCACACACACGTAAGGGGACCAGATTTGCATGCAATGACATTTTATTGTGTGCTGAAACAAACACTGTTTTCAGGATGTCTGGCCACTTTTACAGAACTAGGTTTTCTTTGTGAGGAACATCACTTCACTTCTGATCGGTCATTCACTCGGCTGCCCTCGGCAGCTTTGTGAATAGACTCCAATGTGGTTTATATAAAATAAATAGTAATGCGTTGAGAAAAGTTGCTGTAAAATCAGTGTTTATCAAAAGCCATACAGGGGATTTTATTATACAACAAAAATTATTTATAAACCTTCTGAGCCTTTACAAGTGAACAGCACTCTCAGTTTACCTCTCAGCCTTGTAGTTTGTAGTTGACTTTAAAGACTAAGGGCTCTATTCACTAAGCTGCCATAGGCAGCCGAGTGAATAACCGACCCATAGTGAAGTGAGCCGAATGATGTTCGGCTATTCACTTCAGGCTTGTACGGCTGATTTCAGCCGCATATCGGCTAAAATCAGCCGTACATCGGCTTGCTTTGTGCGGCTTCGGGTCGGCCGACCATGCACAGATCGGGTGAGTGAAAAGCACTCACCTCATAGTTCTCCTTTAAACCCTTGCATGTTTTTGCATATATCTACTGCTAGCAAACAGTAGATATATGCAAAACGATAAAAAAATAAACGTTTTCAAAGGATTAATACTTACCTGTGTCTCTGCTACGCGCTCCCGTCCGGACATCTTAAAATTTCTCGGGCAGCTGCAAAGGATGTTGGGGCGGGTGCATGCGCAGTTCAGATGTTCGGCCGGGAGACGAGGTGAGACACAAAGTAAGTATATGCACCCGCATAGACTACACGGGACATGAGAGAAGAGGAGGACAGAGGAGTCAGCGCTGGATGGGGGACCCGCACCAGCACTGGAGGGACAGCTAGAAACTACAGGAAATAAAAAGAAGATCGGATTAAGAGGCATCATTTAAGTTAAGTCCTTACATTAGCACTGTGGCGGGGGGGCACTTCTGCCCTTAATGTCACTTTAAGAAATGTCTGCACCAAATTTTAGAACCTGCTGCGCCATTTTCCAGACCTCTACTAGCTCCTGCGCCAAATTCAGGTAGTTACTTTTTGCGCAATATTTCCTTCTGGCATTGTGCTCGTGACATATTCACTAAATAAACACAAATATTTCCCAGCACGCTTACCAGCTAGCCTGCAAGAAAAATAATTACACTGTGTAACAATAAAGCGGTAAAAAAATGAGGTTTTAGTTCCAAAACTTTTGTAAAAATATGTTTAATCCGCAGTGCCTCATCAAGGCCCCACTGTGTAGTGTGGTCGTAACTCTAGGGTATGAGAGCCTCCATCCTGGAGAATATACAACAAAGGATCAGCTGGGTGCAGGTTCACCAAGAGGCAGCCCATTTCTCCTTAAAGGCTCAAGGACACACCAGAAGCCCAGCACATCACAATGGCAGCTGAAGCCTCCAGTGCGTCCCGGCACCAAATCCAACAAGAGAAGCAAATGGCAACTGCACTCATCAATTCATAACTAGCTTTAAAGTAAGGTGCACATGGAAGGGCTTTATAGAGTATAAAAGCAGAAATTTCCCAGCACACTCACCAGCTAGCCAAAAAATTCCCAGCACACTCACCAGCTAGCCTTTAAGGCCGCATTCACACCAGGGTGTAGCGGGGACACACATCGCAGGAATGTGTGTTCTGGCATGGTTACAGGACTTTGTTTCCCGCGCATCCCTATTGATCCCCATTGGGTCCCCCGCTGAAAAGAAGTACATGTTGCAAATTTAGCGACATGCGTTCTGCGGCTTTGAACATGCATGAGTGCGCAGGGAAAAAACACACTTGATTGGCTGCAGTTGGGCTGGCATTATCTGCGTTGCTAAGTCCAATTCATATACTGTTCTGCATTGCTGTAAAATGTATTGCTGGGATTTGTAGTCCCCCTACAGCCAGTGCCATTATGCATTAGAGTGTAAGCGCCTCTGTACAGAAACGAATGTGATTAACTCGGTGTTCCCTGTACACCACTGTGGTATATGTCAAAGCTATATAAGTGTATAATAATAGTGTGAGACTGTGGGGGGCATTAAAGTGTAAGCTCCTCTTGTGCAGAGACCGTCGGGTGGTGGTGGTTGGGGGGTCAGTGAGATCCGCTCCCACCCCTCCTTGGGAGGTGGGACCCAAGATACAATCTTGTACCAGGGCCCTTTATTCCTTAGGTCCGCCACTATTATCAGCGTATTCTGGGAACACCGTGGGTAGCCCCACTGCAAGGGATAAGAAAAGTTTTTTTCTTTAAGCAACTTTGGATGTTTCAGTCCTTTAACTTCAAACTACTTGGCTTTGAGATAAACTGAAAGTGCTGTTCCCTTCTGGAGGCTCGGGAGGTTTATAAAGAATTCCCTCGTTTTTCTAATTACCTGCACTCTGGATAGTTTTCTTGAGACTTCAATGAATTACCTTGAATAGCATACAATGGGAGTTTTGTTTGCTGTGAGACCTTACCATTTGCTGTAAGGACACACCTGGCAGAATACCAGAGCAACCGAGTGTACTGTTTGACCTTGTGCAGAAATGGCAAACAGTCAGAATAAAGGATCAGGAGGGGAGTTTGCTCACTGCTATTTTATTTTGTTTGCTTCTCAAAGTTTATCTGATAAAGTCCTTTGACTTGAGGCAACTATTTCCATAGTCTGGGAGTACTAAGGAAACTGGTATGGGCCAATTAAGACCTCTGTGTTAAAATAAAATACATGAGTTTGTGCAATGTGTCATGCACTGATTATTTTATGCTTTTACATAATATGGGGGGAAAAAAATACCTTTATAGTTGTTGCTATGGAGCAAGATTATACACAGGACAATATAGACAGCTTCTATACATAGAATAGATAACAAGGTGCAGATAAGAGATAAAGTGAGTGCATTTACATACAATGTACTACCCAAGATCTTTATAACCCTTTGTTTGGGTTCGGACAGTCTTGTTGTACATCTAGTTTGCAAATGATCATTTGCATTTGCCAGCACAGTACAGACAGTATTAATTATGGCAAATATGAATCACCATCCCCCTCCTCAAAGGGTATCTATGGTCAAAGACTAAAAATAAATCTGTATTTCTATATTGAATTTCTATAAGCTCAATTTCACTCCTAATAACCATATCCTTCTAGAAGTTTGTAAACGTACTTCTTGAAGACGAACAGGAAGTACATCCTATGGGCATAGGATGTACTTCCTCAATGCACTGACACAATTTGACTCAGCCCTGCAAATATGCAATTCCTTGTGTCACAACTCAGTCTGTCTTCTGAACTACAACTCAATGTCTGAACAACGTACTATCATCATTGCTTGCTAGAAGCAATGCATGATGGGATATGTAGTCTTGAGACATAGCGTTTGTATCACATCAAGCAGCAGGTAAAGAGATGCAAAGCACACTGAGACTCCAGAAATTAGTTAAAAGTGATGGGCAGACGTAAGACAGCACTCGCTACGTAAAAGGGATTTTTTTTTCAAGTAAGCTTTAATTGCATTATAAAAAACAACTCTAGTATGTATTCCTCTTACAATGCTGATGTTCTAACAGGATAGTATATGTTGTGACTTAAACATTACATAGAAGAGTAAAGCTAAGATTGATCAGCAAGTAAAAAGGTAAAAAGCTATATAAATATTTGTTTTTAAGTTACGCTATGTGAATGAGTCTATGTAACAAATATAAAATAGGTGTCATCCCAATTTGGCTGCAAAAGTGGAATTACACTTTAAACTCAATGGAAAACACACACACAGTGCAATTCACATCGAGAATCATTTATCACTGGGGAAGAAACACTTATTGGAAACTACAATTCAACTGCAGGAAGCAATATTTGTTAAAACCAATCTTGTGAAAATACATTGGTAAGACCTGCACTGTTGGAAAAAAATGATCCGGAACACTTGATGTGCAGTTTAAGGTGTGAGAGAGCAAAGCTACAATGAATATTTGAGGAATGTGTGTGAAGGAGGGTGAATGGGTCCTTACTGACCTACTGAAGATTAAGTTACATATTTCTACTTTTGAAAATAGATATGCGGTTTAAATGCGGTTTGATGTTTGTTACATACTTTCTTTAACCCTTTTGCTGCCAAGGACATATGTGATACATTGCTGGCAGAGGGCCCCTGTAATACAGACAGTCGCCAGGAGTCTGTTTATCGGTGTAAAGCCAACTGTCTGCTTTACACTGGAAGCGATACTGGTGACTGAAAAGCCACCAGATCGCTTCCCAGGGGCCGGTAAACAGTGTCTGCTTATCAGACTCCGCCTCTCCTCCTGCGGGTCCGAGACTGGCATTGCAGGTGTCAGTGGGTAGCAGAGAGATAGTCCAGCGAATGTCCATTCACTGATCTCCTCTCTGCTGATTGAAACTGGATGTGACGGCGCCCCCCCCTCAGTCCTGCGCCCGGGGCAAGTGACCCCCCCGCACCCCCGGTTGTTACGCCACTGACTGGAACCAACACTGATTGCATCGCTTCCAGTTTGTGAGCTGTCATTCCCTGGCTGGAAAACCTGAAGAAGAAGCTGATGCTCGATCAGCTTCCTCTAGGTGCACAGGAGACATCAGGGGTCTAATAGACCCATAATGTCACGCTAAAGAGAATCTGTCACCTCTAATGTGTTATCACATAGGGGTTCTGTGAGCTCACATATGTAGTAATAAAAAAGAGAAAATAAAGTTAAATAAAATAAATGTAACAACACACAAAACATTTTTTAAAGTCCCCCGTCCCTGCAAATATGCACATACTAACTAATACATAATACATGTAGGGTTTGCCTATGTACAAAAATGTTGATTGTGCCATACATGTTATGTATCGCCGCATGCGCCACAGTTAGAGCAATAATTCTCCAACCAATATTCAGGGGTAACTCTTAACTGAAAACTTGTTCAGGCTTTTAAAGTGCCGCCTATGGACAATTTGGGGTACCGTATTTTGTTGCTTCACAGCGTACACAATTTTTAGGCTTGACATGTTGGGGATCTTTTTCCTCGGCACAACCTCATCTATGATATTTAAAAAAAATTCATATTATGTTGTGTTTTTGTGCAATAAAATTAACTTAAATATATTTTTAGCTGAAATTTTGGGTTTGATAAAGAGTTTGCGCCAATATCAAGCAACATAAAGATTTGCAACTGCCACTATATTATTCTACGGGGTCTGTGCTTTCAATAAATATATAATTCGGGGGGTTAAAGGGTTTCTAAACCCTCAGCTTTTTTTAAGTCTATGGACGCGTGCACCCGCATGCAGACACCGTGGGACAGGAAGTGCCAGCAAGCCCAGAGGAGTCAGCGCTGGATCGGACACCGGCCGCAGCGCTGGAGAGAAGGCTGAAAACATCAGGAAAGAAGAAGATCGGATTAAGAGACATCATTTAAGGTAAGTGCTTTAATTAACGTTGGGGTGAGGGGAAAAAAAGTTGCCTTTAATGTCACTTTAAGTGAATGTCAGGCCCAAAATAGGAAATGTTATATGTGTGCAAGAAATGCTCTGGCAGCAAAAGGGTTAAACCTGTGGAAGGCAAAGTCATGGGTTTGCTTTTGGGCCTGTTCATACCATGCGTTGCATAGTATCTATGTGTTTACTGTACACTATCACACATCACAGTGCTCTCAGGTGAGGATTTATGAAAACTGCAGCAGACAGACTCTGGAGTATTTGCTCATAGTAACCAATCAGCTTCTATCTTCAGTTTGTTCAGTTAAGCTTTGAAAATAAAAGAAGCTGATTGGTTACTATAAGCAACTGCTCCAGATTCTGTCTGCTCCAGTTTTGATAAATTCCTCTCTAGGTGAAGAGATTCAATGTCACAGGTGGCAGGAGAAGAAAGTATATACATTTTGTTTATTGGAACATCTTGCCTGGAAAACATTATTATAGCAACAGGATCACTTGAAGAAAGACTCAAACAGTGCAGTAGAGTTAGAAAAAAGACCTATGAGGTTATTCTTCAAGCTACACTCATAGTGGGAAGGCAGGTGGTTTTCTTTTGTGGAATTGTAGGGACATTTACATTTGCCCTGGATTATACTCTTCTTACTTCATGCACGATATATTGCTCTTGAAAAAGTGATTTTAATATTCTAATTGCTTCTATAATACTGAAGTACCCTGCTGACAAATGAAGATATATGAACAAATGTTCAGTATGCACTGTATTCCTTTAGGTACTACAAGAACCATAAACTGTTAATGTTTAACTCTTATTACTCCAATAGGTTTGCTTTGTGTTTTCATGTAAGGCAACATTTACTTTTCCACTCCATGTGTTCGTCATATATAAACTATGCTAATAAATGTGTTTAATAAAAAAACTAATGAGAAAAAAATTCTAATGTGACCAGCTTGCTAAGCAATGAAATGTGCTTACACATAGTAGCATGTAAAAAAACCTGAAGTCATGTGTCAGAACCAAAAAAAGAAGCATATATATTGATTTTTATCATGGGGGGGGGGGGGGGGCGTAGGAGA